>NC_073244.2:2823913-3136847 GCF_029281585.2 Gorilla gorilla gorilla | reverse complement strand
AGATATTTCCATGTTCATACAGATAGCGGTGTAGATATTGCCATGTTCATCCAGATGGCTGTGTAGATATATCCATGTTCATACAGATGGCGGTGAAGATATTTCCATGTTCATACAGATGGCGTTGTAGATATTTCCATGTTCATACAGATAGCCGTGTAGATATTGCCATGTTCATACCGATAGCGGTGCTGATACTTCCATGTTTATTCAGGTAGCGGTGTACATATTTCCGTGTTTATACAGGTAACGGTGTAGATATTTCCATGTTCATACAGATAGCGGTGTATGTATTTCCATGTTCATGCAGATAGCGGTGTAGATATTTCCATGTTCATCCTGATGGCTGTGTAGATATTTCCATGTTCATACAGATAGCAGTGTAAATATTTCCATGTTCATACAGATAGCGGTGTAGATATTTCCATGTTCATCCAGATGGCTGTGTAGATATATCCATGTTCATACAGATGGCGGTGAAGATATTTCCATGTTCATACAGATGGCGTTGTAGATATTTCCATGTTCATACAGATAGCCGTGTAGATATTGCCATGTTCATACCGATAGCGGTGCTGATACTTCCATGTTTATACAGGTAGCGGTGTACATATTTCCGTGTTTATACAGGTAACGGTGTAGATATTTCCATGTTCATACAGATAGCGGTGTAGATATTTCCATGTTTATACAGATAGCGGTGTAGATATCTCCTTCTTAATACAGATGGCGGTGTAGATATTTATATGTTCATGCAGATGGCGGTGCAGATATTTCCATGTTCATACAGATGGTGGTGTAGATATTTCCATGTTTATAGAGATAGCGGTGTAGTTATTTCCATGTGCAAAGAGATAGCTGTGTAGATATTTCCATGTATATGCAGATAGCTGTGTAGATATTTCCATTTTCATGCAGATAGCGGTGTAGATATTTCCATGTTCAAACAGATAGCGGTGTAGATATTTCCATGTTCATACAGATAGCGGTGTGGATATTTCCATGTTTATACAGATAGCGGTGAAGATGTATGCATGTTTACACAGATAGAGGTGTAGATATTTCCATGTTCATACAGATAGCGGTGTAGATATTTCCATGTTCATCCAGACGGCTGTGTAGACATATCCATGTTCATAAAGATGGCGGTGAAGATATTTCCATGTTCATACAGATGGCTGTGTAGATATATCCATGTTCATACAGATGACGGTGAAGATTTTTCCATGTTCATACAGATGGCGGTGAAGATATTTCCATGTTCATACAGATAGCGGTGCTGATATTTCCATGTTTATACAGGTAGCAGTGTAGATATTTCCATGTTTATGCAGATAGCGGTGTAGATATTTCCATGTTTATACATATAGCGGTGTAGATATTTCCATGTTTATACAGATAGCGGTGTAGATATCTCCATCTTAATACAGATGGCTGTGTAGATATTTATATGTTCATACAGATGGCGGTGCGGATATTTCCATGTTCATACAGATGGCGGTGAAGATATTTCCATGTTCATACAGATGGCGGTGTAGATACTTCCATGTTCATACTGATAGCGGTGCTGATATTTCCATGCTTATACAGGTAGCGGTGTAGATATTTCCATGTTTATACAGATAGCGGTGTAGATATTTCCATGTTTATATGGATAGCGGTGTAGTTATTTCCATGTTTATACAGATAGCGGTGTAGATATCTCCATCTTAATACAGATGGCGGTGTAGTTATTTATACGTTTATTCAGATTGCGGTGTAGATATTTCCATGTTCATCCAGATGGCTGTGTAGATATATCCATGTTCATACAGATGGCAGTGAAGATATTTCCATGTTCATACAGATAGCGGTGCAGATATTTCCATGTTCATACAGATAGCCGTGTAGATATTGCCATGTTTATACCGATAGCGGTGCTGATACTTCCATGTTTATACGGGTAGCGGTGTACATATTTCCATGTTTATACAGATAGCGGTGTAGATATTTCCATGTTCATACAGATAGCGGTGTAGATAATTCCATGTTCATAGTGATAGCGGTGTAGATATTTACATGTTCATACAGATAGCGGTGCTGATATTTCCATGTTTATACAGGTAGCGGTGTAGACATTTCCATGTTTATACAGATAGTGGTGTAGATATTTCCATGTTTATACAGATAGCGGTGTAGATATTTCCAAGTTTATATAGATAGCGGTGTAGATATCTCCATCTTAATACAGATGGCGGTGTAGATATTTATATGTTCATACAGATGGCGATGCAGATATTTCCATGTTCATACAGATGGCGGTGTAGATATTTCCATGTTTATAGAGATAGCGGTGTAGTTATTTCCATGTGTAAAGAGATAGCTGTGTAGATTTTCCCATGTATATGCAGATAGCTGTGTAGATATTTCCATTTTCAAGCAGATAGCGGTGTATATAGTTCCCTGTTCAAACAGATACCGGTGTAGATATTTCCATGTTCATACAGATAGTGGTGTAGATATTTCCATGTTCATACAGATAGCGGTGTAGCTATTTCCATGTTCATACAGTTAGCGGTGTGGATATTTCCATGTTCATAGAGATAGCTTTGTAGATATTTCCATGTTTATACAGGTAGCGGTGTAGATATTTCCATGTTTATACAGATAGCGGTGAAGATGTATGCATGTTTACACAGATAGCGGTGTAGATATTTTCATGTTCATCCAGATGGCTGTGTAGATATTTCCATGTTCATACAGATAGCGGTGTAGATATTTCCATGTTCATCCAGATGGCTGTGTAGATATATCCATGTTCATACAGATGGCGGTGAAGATATTTCCATGTTCATACAGATAGCGGTGTAGATATTTCCATGTTTATACAGATAGCGGTGTAGATATTTCCATGTTCATACAGATAGCAGTGTAGCTATTTCCATGTTCATACAGATAGCGGAGTAGATATTTCCATGTTCATCCAGATGGCTGTGTAGCTATTTACATGATCATACAGATAGCGGTGCTGATATTTCCATGTTTATACAGGTAGCAGTGTAGATATTTCCTTGTTTATACGGAAAGCGGCGTAGATATTTCCATGTTTTTACATATAGCGGTGTAGATATTTCCAAGTTTATACAGATAGCGGTGTAGATATCTCCATCTTAATACAGATGGCGGTGTAGATATTTATATGTTCATACAGATGTCGGTGCAGATATTTCCATGTCCATACAGATGGCGGTGTAGATATTTCCATGTTTATAGAGATAGCAGTGTAGTTATTTCCATGTGTAAAGAGATAGCTTTGTAGATATTTCCATGTATATGCAGATAGCTGTGTAGATATTGCCATGTTTATACCGATAGCGGTGCTGATACTTCCATGTTTATACAGGTAGCGGTGTACATATTTCCATGTTTATACAGATAGCGGTGTAGATATTTTCATGTTCATACAGGTAGCGGTATAGATATTTCCATGTTTATACAGATAGCGGTGTAGATATATCCTTCTTCATACAGTTGGCGGTGTAGATATTTATATGTTCATTCAGATGGCGGTGCGGATATTTCCATGTTCTTACAGATGGCGGTGTAGATATTTCCATGTTTATAGAGATACCGGTGTAGTTATTTCCATGTGTAAAGAGATAGCTGTGTAGATATTTCCATGTATATGCAGATAGTTGTGTAGATATTTCCATTTTCATGCAGATAGCGGTGTAGATATTTCCATGTTCAAACAGATAGCGGTGTAGATATTTCCATGTTTATACACATAGCGGTGTAGATATTTCCATGTTTATACAGATAGCGGTGTAGATATTTCCGTGTTTATACAGATAGCGGTGTAGATATTTCCATGTTCATACAGATAGCGGTGTATGTATTTCCATGTTCATACAGATAGCGGTGTAGATATTTCCATTTTCATGCAGATAGCGGTGTATATATTTCCCTGTTCAAACAGTTAGCGATTTAGATATTTCCATGTTCATACAGATAGCGGTGTAGATATTTCCATGTTCATACAGATGGCTGTGTAGATATATCCAAGTTCATACAGATAGCGGTGAAGATATTTCCATGTTCATAAAGATGGCGGTGTAGATATTTCCATGTTCATACCGATAGCGGTGCTGATATTTCCATGTTTATACAGGTAGCGGTGTAGATATTTCCATGTTTATACAGATAGCGGTGTAGATATTTCCGTGTTTATACAGATAGCGGTGTAGATATTTCCATGTTCATACAGATAGCGGTGTATGTATTTCCATGTTCATACAGATAGCGGTGTAGATATTTCCATTTTCATGCAGATAGCGGTGTATATATTTCCGTGTTCAAACAGTTAGCGGTTTAGATATTTCCATGTTCATAAAGATAGCGGTGTAGATATTTCCATGTTTATACAGATAGCGGTGAAGATGTATGCATGTTTACACGGATAGCGGTGTAGATATTTCCATGTTCATCCAGATGGCTGTGTAGATATATCCATGTTCATACAGATGGCGGTGAAGATATTTCCATGTTCATACAGATAGAGGTGTAGATATTTCCATGTTCATACAGATAGCGGTGTAGCTATTTCCATGTTCATACAGATAGCGGTGTAGATATTTCCATGTTAATAGAGATAGCGGTATAGATATTTCCATGTTCATAGAGATAGCGGTGTAGATATTTACATGTTCATTCAGATAGCGGTGCTGATATTTCCATGTTCATCCAGATGGCTGTGTAGATATATCCATGTTCATACAGATGGCGGTGAAGATATTTCCATGTTCATACAGATAGCGGTGTAGATATCTCCATCTTAATACAGATGGCGGTGCAGATATTTCCATGTTCATACGGATGGCGGTGTAGAAACTTCCATGTTCATACTGATAGCGGTGCTGATATTTCCATGTTTATACAGGTAGCGGTGTAGATATTTCCATGTTTATGCAGATAGTGGTGTAGATATCTCCATCTTAATACAGATGGCGGTGTAGATATTTAAATGTTCATACAGATGGCAGTGCAGATATTTCCATGTTCATACGGATGGCGGTGTAGATATTTCCATGTTCGTACAGATAGCGGTGTAGTTATTTCCATGTGTAAAGAGATAGCTGTGTAGATATTTCCATGTATAAGCAGATAGCTGTGTAGGTATTTCCGTTTTCATGCAGATAGCGGTGTATATATTTCCCTGTTCAAACAGTTAGTGGTGTAGATATTTCCATGTTCATAAAGATAGCGGTGTAGATATTTCCATGTTTATAAAGATAGCGGTGAAGATGTATGCATGTTTACACAGATAGCGGTGTAGATATTTCCATGTTCATCCAGATGGCTGTGTAGATATATCCATGTTCATACAGATAGAGGTGTAGATATTTCCATGTTCATACAGATAGCGGTGCAGATATTTCCATATTCATCCAGATGGCTGTGTAGATATATCCATGTTCATACTGATGGCGGTGAAGATATTTCAATGTTCATACAGATAGCGGTGTAGATATTTCCATGTTCATACAGATAGCGGTGTAGATATTTCCATGTTCATACAGATAGGGGTGTACGTATTTCCATGTTCATACAGATAGTGGTGTAGATATTTCCATTTTCATGCAGATAGCGGTGTATATATTTCCCTGTTCAAACAGTTAGCGGTGTAGATATTTCCATGTTCATAAAGATAGCGGTGTAGATATTTCCATGTTTATACAGATAGCGGTGAAGATGTATGCATGTTTTCACAGATATCGGTGTAGATATTTCCATGTTCATCCACATGGCTGTGTAGATATATCCATGTTCATACAGATGGCGGTGAAGATATTTCCATGTTCATACAGATAGCGGTGTAGATATTTCCATGTTCATACAGATAGCGGTGTAGATATTGCCATGTTCATCCAGATGGCTGTGTAGATATATCCATGTTCATACAGATGGCGGTGAAGATATTTCCATGTTCATACAGATGGCGTTGTAGATATTTCCATGTTCATACAGATAGCCGTGTAGATATTGCCATGTTCATACCGAAAGCGGTGCTGATACTTCCATGTTTATACAGGTAGCGGTGTACATATTTCCGTGTTTATACAGGTAACGGTGTAGATATTTCCATGTTCATACAGATAGCGGTGTATGTATTTCCATGTTCATGCAGATAGCGGTGTAGATATTTCCATGTTCATCCTGATGGCTGTGTAGATATTTCCATGTTCATACAGATAGCGGTGTAAATATTTCCATGTTCATACAGATAGCGGTGTAGATATTTCCATGTTCATCCAGATGGCTGTGTAGATATATCCATGTTCATACAGATGGCGGTGAAGATATTTCCATGTTCATACAGATGGCGTTGTAGATATTTCCATGTTCATACAGATAGCCGTGTAGATATTGCCATGTTCATACCGATAGCGGTGCTGATACTTCCATGTTTATACAGGTAGCGGTGTACATATTTCCGTGTTTATACAGGTAACGGTGTAGATATTTCCATGTTCATACAGATAGCGGTGTAGATATTTCCATGTTTATACAGATAGCGGTGTAGATATCTCCTTCTTAATACAGATGGCGGTGTAGATATTTATATGTTCATGCAGATGGCGGTGCAGATATTTCCATGTTCATACAGATGGTGGTGTAGATATTTCCATGTTTATAGAGATATCGGTGTAGTTATTTCCATGTGCAAAGAGATAGCTGTGTAGATATTTCCATGTATATGCAGATAGCTGTGTAGATATTTCCATTTTCATGCAGATAGTGGTGTAGATATTTCCATGTTCAAACAGATAGCGGTGTAGATATTTCCATGTTCATACAGATAGCGGTGTGGATATTTCCATGTTTATACAGATAGTGGTGAAGATGTATGCATGTTTACACAGATAGAGGTGTAGATATTTCCATGTTCATACAGATAGCGGTGTAGATATTTCCATGTTCATCCAGACGGCTGTGTAGACATATCCATGTTCATAAAGATGGCGGTGAAGATATTTCCATGTTCATACAGATGGCTGTGTAGATATATCCATGTTCATACAGATGACGGTGAAGATTTTTCCATGTTCATACAGATGGCGGTGAAGATATTTCCATGTTCATACAGATAGCGGTGCTGATATTTCCATGTTTATACAGGTAGCAGTGTAGATATTTCCATGTTTATGCAGATAGCGGTGTAGATATTTCCATGTTTATACACACAGCGGTGTAGATATTTCCATGTTTATACAGATAGCGGTGTAGATATCTCCATCTTAATACAGATGGCGGTGTAGATATTTATATGTTCATACAGATGGCGGTGCAGATATTTCCATGTTCATACAGATGGCGGTGAAGATATTTCCATGTTCATACAGATGGCGGTGTAGATACTTCCATGTTCATACTGATAGCGGTGCTGATATTTCCATGCTTATATAGGTAGTGGTGTAGATATTTCCATGTTTATACAGATAGCGGTGTAGATATTTCAATGTTTATACGGATAGCGGTGTAGATATTTCCATGTTTATACAGATAGTGGTGTAGATATCTCCATCTTAATACAGATGGCGGTGTAGGTATTTATATGTTTATTAAGATGGCGGTGCAGATATTTAGATGTTCATACAGATGGCGGTGTAGATATTTCCATGTTCATACAGATAGCGGTGTAGATATTTCCATATTCATCCCGATGTCTGTGTAGATATATCCATGTTCATACAGATGGCGGTGAAGACATTTCCATGTTCATATAGATAGCGGTGTAGATATTTCCATGTTCATACAGATAGCCGTGTAGATATTGCCATGTTCATACCGATAGCGGTGCTGATACTTCCATGTTTATACAGGTAGCGGTGAACATATTTCCGTGTTTATACAGATAGCGGTGTAGATATTTCCATGTTAATACAGATAGCGGTGTAGATATTTCCATGTTTATAGAGATAGCGGTGTAGTTATTTCCATGTGCAAAGAGATAGCTGTGTAGATATTTCCATTTATATGCAGATAGTTGTGTAGATATTTCCATTTTCATGCAGATAGCGGTGTAGATATTTCCATGTTCAAACAGATAGCGGTGTAGATATTTCCATGTTCATACAGATAGCGGTGTAGATATTTCCATGTTTATACAGATAGCGGTGAAGATGTATGCATGTTTAGACAGATAGCGGTGTAGATATTTCCATGTTCATACAGATAGCGGTGTAGATATTTCCATGTTCATAAAGATGGCGGTGAAGATATTTCCATGTTCATACAGATGGCTGTGTAGATATATCCATGTTCATACAGATGGCGGTGACGATATTTCCATGTTCATACAGATGGCGGTTTAGATATTTCCATGTTCATACAGACAGCGGTGCTGATATTTCCATGTTTATACAGGTATCGGTGTATATATTTCCATGTTTATACAGATAGCGGTGTAGATATTTCCATGTGTAAAGAGATAGCTGTGTAGATATTTCCATGTATAAGCAGATAGCTGTGTAGATATTTCCATTTTCATGCAGATAGCGGTGTATATATTTCCCTGTTCAAACAGTTAGCGGTGTAGATATTTCCATGTTCATACAGATAGCGGTGTTTGTATTTCCATGTTTATACACATAGCTGTGTAGATATTTCCATGTTTATACAGATAGCGGTGTAGATATCTCTATCTTAATACAGATGGCGGTGTAGATATTTATATGTTTATTCAGATGTCGGTGCAGATATCTCCATGTTCATACAGATGGCGGTGTAGATATTTCCATGTTCATACAGATAGCGGTGTAGATATTTCCATTTGTAAAGAGATAGCTGTGTAGATATTTCCATTTTCAAGCAGATAGCGGTGTATATACTTCCCTGTTCAAACAGATAGCGGTGTAGATATTTCCATGTTCATACAGATAGTGCTGTAGATATTTCCATGTTCATACAGATAGCGGTGTAGCTATTTCCATGTTCATACAGATAGCGGTGTGGGTATTTCCATGTTCATAGAGATAGCGGTGTAGATATTTCCATGTTTATACAGGTAGCGGTGTAGATATTTCCATGTTTATACAGATAGCGGTGAAGATGTATGCATGTTTACACAGATAGCGGTGTGGATATTTTCATGTTCATCCAGATGGCTGTGTAGATATTTCCATGTTCAAAGAGATTGCGGTGTAGATATTTCCATGTTCATACAGATAGCAGTGTAGCTATTTCCATGTTCCTACAGATAGCGGTGTAGATATTTCCATGTTCATCCAGATGGCTGTGTAGATATATCCATGTTCATACAGATGGCGGTGAAGATATTTCCATATTCACACAGATAGCGGTGTAGATATATCCATGTTCATACAGATGGCGGTGAAGACATTTCATGTTCATACAGATAGCGGTGTAGATATTTCCGTGTTCATAGAGATAGCCGTGTAGATATTGCCATGTTCATACCGATAGCGGTGCTGATACTTCCATGTTGATACAGGTAGCGGTGTAGATATTTCCATGTTTATACACATAGCGGTGTAGATATTTCCATGTTTATACAGATAGCGGTGTAGATATCTCCATCTTAATACAGATGGCGGTGTAGATATTTATATGTTCATACAGATGGCGGTGCAGATATTTCCATATTCATACGGATGGCGGTGAAGATATTTCCATGTTCATACAGATGGCGGTGTAAAAACTTCCATGTTCATACTGATAGCGGTGCTGATATTTCCATGTTTATACAGGTAGCGGTGTAGATATTTCCATGTTTATACAGATAGCTGTGTAGATATTTCCATGTTTATACACATAGCGGTGTAGATATTTCCATGTTCATACAGATAGCGGTGTAGATATTTCCATGTTTATACGGATAGCGGTGTAGTTATTTCCATGTTTATACAGATAGCGGTGTAGATATCTCCATCTTAATACAGATGGCGGTGTAGGTATTTATATGTTTATTCAGATAGCGGTGTAGATATTTCCATGTTCATCCAGATGGCTGTGTAGATATATCCATGTTCATACAGATGGCAGTGAAGATATTTCCATGTTCATACAGATAGCGGTGCAGATATTTCCATGTTCATACAGATAGCCGTGTATGTATTGCCATGTTTATACCGATAGCGGTGCTGATACTTCCATGTTTATACGGGTAGCGGTGTACATATTTCCATGTTTATACAGATAGCGGTGTAGATATTTCCATGTTCATACAGATAGCGGTGTAGATAATTCCATGTTCATAGTGATAGCGGTGTAGATATTTACATGTTCATACAGATAGCGGTGCTGATATTTCCATGTTTATACAGGTAGCGGTGTAGACATTTCCATGTTTATACAGATAGTGGTGTAGATATTTCCATGTTTATACAGATAGCGGTGTAGATATTTCCAAGTTTATACAGATAGCGGTGTAGATATCTCCATCTTAATACAGATGGCGGTGTAGATATTTATATGTTCATACCGATGGCGATGCAGATATTTCCATGTTCATACAGATGGCGGTGTAGATATTTCCATGTTTATAGAGATTGCGGTGTAGTTATTTCCATGTGTAAAGAGATAGCTGTGTAGATTTTCCCATGTATATGCAGATAGCTGTGTAGATATTTCCATTTTCAAGCAGATAGCGGTGTATATAGTTCCCTGCTCAAACAGATACCGGTGTAGATATTTCCATGTTCATAAAGATAGTGGTGTAGATATTTCCATGTTCATACAGATAGCGGTGTAGCTATTTCCATGTTCATACAGTTAGCGGTGTGGATATTTCCATGTTCATAGAGATAGCTTTGTAGATATTTCCGTGTTTATACAGGTAGCGGTGTAGATATTTCCATGTTTATACAGATAGCGGTGAAGATGTATGCATGTTTACACAGATAGCGGTGTAGATATTTTCATGTTCATCCAGATGGCTGTGTAGATATTTCCATGTTCATACAGATAGCGGTGTAGATATTTCCATGTTCATCCAGATGGCTGTGTAGATATATCCATGTTCATACAGATGGCGGTGAAGATATTTCCATGTTCATACAGATAGCGGTGTAGATATTTCCATGTTTATACAGATAGCGGTGTAGATATTTCCATGTTCATACAGATAGCAGTGTAGCTATTTCCATGTTCATACAGATAGCGGTGTAGATATTTCCATGTTCATCCAGACGGCTGTGTAGCTATTTACATGATCATACATATAGCGGTGCTGATATTTCCATGTTTATACAGGTAGCAGTGTAGATATTTCCTTGTTTATACGGAAAGCGGCGTAGATATTTCCATGTTTTTACATATAGCGGTGTAGATATTTCCAAGTTTATACAGATAGCGGTGTAGATATCTCCATCTTAATACAGATGGCGGTGTAGATATTTATATGTTCATACAGATGTCGGTGCAGATATTTCCATGTTCATACAGATGGCGGTGTAGATATTTCCATGTTTATAGAGATAGCAGTGTAGTTATTTCCATGTGTAAAGAGATAGCTTTGTAGATATTTCCATGTATATGCAGATAGCTGTGAAGATATTGCCATATTTATACTGATAGCGGTGCTGATACTTCCATGTTTATACAGGTAGCGGTGTACATATTTCCATGTTTATACAGATAGCGGTGTAGATATTTCCATGTTCATACAGGTAGCGGTATAGATATTTCCCTGTTTATACAGATAGCGGTGTAGATATATCCTTCTTCATACAGTTGGCGGTGTAGATATTTATATGTTCATTCAAATGGCGGTGCGGATATTTCCATGTTCATACAGATGGCGGTGTAGATATTTCCATGTTTATAGAAATACCGGTGTAGTTATTTCCATGTGTAAAGAGATAGCTGTGTAGATATTTCCATGTATATGCAGATAGTTGTGTAGATATTTCCATTTTCATGCAGATAGCGGTGTAGATATTTCCATGTTCAAACAGATAGCGGTGTAGATATTTCCATGTTTATACACATAGCGGTGTAGATATTTCCATGTTTATACAGATAGCGGTGTAGATATTTCCGTGTTTATACAGATAGCGGTGTAGATATTTCCATGTTCATACAGATAGCGGTGTATGTATTTCCATGTTCATACAGATAGCGGTGTAGATATTTCCATTTTCATGCAGATAGCGGTGTATATATTTCCCTGTTCAAACAGTTAGCGGTTTAGATATTTCCATGTTCATACAGATAGCGGTGTAGATATTTCCATGTTCATACAGATGGCTGTGTAGATATATCCAAGTTCATACAGATAGCGGTGAAGATATTTCCATGTTCGTAAAGATGGCGGTGTAGATATTTCCATGTTCATACCGATAGCGGTGCTGATATTTCCATGTTTATACAGGTAGCCGTGTAGATATTTCCATGTTTATACAGATAGCGGTGTAGATATTTCCGTGTTTATACAGATAGCGGTGTAGATATTTCCATGTTCATACAGATAGCGGTGTATGTATTTCCATGTTCATACAGATAGCGGTGTAGATATTTCCATTTTCATGCAGATAGCGGTGTATATATTTCCGTGTTCAAACAGTTAGCGGTTTAGATATTTCCATGTTCATAAAGATAGCGGTGTAGATATTTCCATGTTTATACAGATAGCGGTGAAGATGTATGCATGTTTACACGGATAGCGGTGTAGATATTTCCATGTTCATCCAGATGGCAGTGTAGATATATCCATGTTCATACAGATGGCGGTGAAGATATTTCCATGTTCATACAGATAGAGGTGTAGATATTTCCATGTTCATACAGATAGCGGTGTAGCTATTTCCATGCTCATACAGATAGCGGTGTAGATATTTCCATGTTCATAGAGATAGCGGTATAGATATTTCCATGTTCATAGAGATAGCGGTGTAGATATTTACATGTTCATACAGATAGCGGTGCTGATATTTCCATGTTCATCCAGATGGCTGTGTAGATATATCCATGTTCATACAGATGGCGGTGAAGATATTTCCATGTTCATACAGATAGCGGTGTAGATATCTCCATCTTAATACAGATGGCGGTGTAGATATTTATATGTTCATAGAGATGGCGGTGCAGATATTTCCATGTTCATACGGATGGCGGTGTAGAAACTTCCATGTTCATACTGATAGCGGTGCTGATATTTCCATGTTTATACAGGTAGCGGTGTAGATATTTCCATGTTTATGCAGATATTGGTGTAGATATCTCCATCTTAATACAGATGGCGGTGTAGATATTTAAATGTTCATACAGATGGCAGTGCAGATATTTCCATGTTCATACGGATGGCGGTGTAGATATTTCCATGTTCGTACAGATAGCGGTGTAGTTATTTCCATGTGTAAAGAGATAGCTGTGTAGATATTTCCATGTATAAGCAGATAGCTGTGTAGATATTTCCGTTTTCATGCAGATAGCGGTGTATATATTTCCCTGTTCAAACAGTTAGTGGTGTAGATATTTCCATGTTCATAAAGATAGCGGTGTTGATATTTCCATGTTTATAAAGATAGCGGTGAAGATGTATGCATGTTTACACAGATAGCGGTGTAGATATTTCCATGTTCATCCAGATGGCTGTGTAGATATATCCATGTTCATACAGATAGAGGTGTTGATATTTCCATGTTCATACAGATAGCGGTGCAGATATTTCCATATTCATCCAGATGGCTGTGTAGATATATCCATGTTCATACTGATGGCGGTGAAGATATTTCAATGTTCATACAGATAGCGGTGTAGATATTTCCATGTTCATACAGATAGCGGTGTAGATATTTCCATGTTCATACAGATAGGGGTGTATGTATTTCCATGTTCATACAGATAGTGGTGTAGATATTTCCATTTTCATGCAGATAGCGGTGTATATATTTCCCTGTTCAAACAGTTAGCGGTGTAGATATTTCCATGTTCATAAAGATAGCGGTGTAGATATTTCCATGTTTATACAGATAGCGGTGAAGATGTATGCATGTTTTCACAGATATCGGTGTAGATATTTCCATGTTCATCCACATGGCTGTGTAGATATATCCATGTTCATACAGATGGCGGTGAAGATATTTCCATGTTCACACAGATAGCGGTGTAGATATTTCCATGTTCATACAGATAGCGGTGTAGATATTGCCATGTTCATCCAGATGGCTGTGTAGATATATCCATGTTCATACAGATGGCGGTGAAGATATTTCCATGTTCATACAGATGGCGTTGTAGATATTTCCATGTTCATACAGATAGCCGTGTAGATATTGCCATGTTCATACCGATAGCGGTGCTGATACTTCCATGTTTATACAGGTAGCGGTGTACATATTTCCGTGTTTATACAGGTAACGGTGTAGATATTTCCATGTTCATACAGATAGCGGTGTATGTATTTCCATGTTCATGCAGATAGCGGTGTAGATATTTCCATGTTCATCCTGATGGCTGTGTAGATATTTCCATGTTAATACAGATAGCGGTGTAAATATTTCCATGTTCATACAGATAGCGGTGTAGATATTTCCATGTTCATCCAGATGGCTGTGTAGATATATCCATGTTCATACAGATGGCGGTGAAGATATTTCCATGTTCATACAGATGGCGTTGTAGATATTTCCATGTTCATACAGATAGCCGTGTAGATATTGCCATGTTCATACCGATAGCGGTGCTGATACTTCCATGTTTATACAGGTAGCGGTGTACATATTTCCGTATTTATACAGGTAACGGTGTAGATATTTCCATGTTCATACAGATAGCGCTGTATGTATTTCCATGTTCATGCAGATAGCGGTGTAGATATTTCCATATTCATACAGATGGCGGTGTAGATATTTCCATGATCGTACAGATAGCGGTGTAGTTATTTCCATGTGTAAAGAGATAGCTGTGTAGATATTTCCATGTATAAGCAGATAGCTGTGAAGATATTTCCGTTTTCATGCAGATAGCGGTGTATGTATTTCCCTGTTCAAACTGTTAGCGGTGTAGATATTTCCATGTAAATAAAGATAGCGGTGTAGATATTTCCATGTTTATACAGATAGCGGTGAAGATGTATGCATGTTTACACAGATAGCGGTGTAGATATTTCCATGTTCATACAGATAGCAGTGTAGCTATTTCCATGTTCCTACAGATAGCGGTGTAGATATTTCCATGTTCATCCAGATGGCTGTGTAGATATATCCATGTTCATACAGATGGCGGTGAAGATATTTCCATATTCATACAGATAGCGGTGTAGATATATCCATGTTCATACAGATGGCGGTGAAGACATTTCATGTTCATACAGATAGCGGTGTAGATATTTCCGTGTTCATAGAGATAGCCGTGTAGATATTGCCATGTTCATACAGATAGCGGTGCTGATACTTCCATGTTGAAAAAGGTAGCGGTGTAGATATTTCCATGTTTATACACATAGCGGTGTAGATATTTCCATGTTTATACAGATAGCGGTGTAGATATCTCCATCTTAATACAGATGGCGGTGTAGATATTTATATGTTCATACAGATGGCGGTGCAGATATTTCCATGTTCATACTGATGGCGGTGAAGATATTTCCATGTTCATACAGATGGCGGTGTAGAAACTTCCATGTTAATACTGATAGCGGTGCTGATATTTCCATGTTTATACAGGTAGCGGTGTAGATATTTCCATGTTTATACAGATAGCTGTGTAGATATTTCCATGTTTATACACATAGCGGTGTAGATATTTCCATGTTCATACAGATAGCGGTGTAGATATTTCCATGTTTATGCAGATAGTGGTGTAGATATCTCCATCTTAATACAGATGGCGGTGTAGATATTTAAATGTTCATACTGATGGCGGTGCAGATATATCCATGTTCATACAGATGGCGGTGTAGATATTTCCATGTTCATACAGATAGCGGTGTAGTTATTTCAATGTGTAAAGAGATAGCAGTGTAGATATTTCCATGTATAAGCAGATAGCTGTGAAGATATTTCCGTTTTCATGCAGATAGCGGTGTATGTATTTCCCTGTTCAAACTGTTAGCGGTGTAGATATTTCCATGTAAATAAAGATAGCGGTGTAGATATTTCCATGTTTATACAGATAGCGGTGAAGATGTATGCATGTTTACACAGATAGCGGTGTAGATATTTCCATGTTTATCCACATGGCTGTGTAGATATATCCATGTTCATACAGATGGCGGTGAAGATATTTCCATGTTCATACAGATAGCGGTGCAAATATTTCCATGTTCATACAGATAGCGGTGTAGATATTTCCATGTTCATAAAGATAGCGGTGTATGTATTTCCATGTTCATACAGATTGCGGTGTAGATATTTACATGTTCATCCTGATGGCTGTGTAGATATTTCCATGTTCATACAGATAGCGGTGTAGATATTTCCATGTTCATACAGATAGCGGTGTAGATATTTCCATGTTCATCCAGATGGCTGTGTAGATAAATCCATGTTCATACAGATGGCGGTGAAGATATTTCCATGTTCATACAGATGGCGTTGTAGATATTTCCATGTTCATACAGATAGCCGTGTAGATATTGCCATGTTCATACCGATAGCGGTGCTGATACTTCCATGTTTATACAGTTTGCGGTGTACATATTTCCGTGTTTATACAGGTAGCGGTGTAGATATTTCCATGTTCATACAGATAGCGGTGTAGATATTTCCATGTTCAAACAGATAGCGGTGTAGATATTTCCATGTACATACAGATAGCGGTGTAGATATTTCCATGTTTAAACAGATAGCGGTGAATATGTATGCATGTTTACACAGATAGCGGTGTAGATATTTCCATGTTCATCCAGACGGCTGTGTACACATATCCATGTTCATACAGATGGCGGTGAAGATATTTCCATGCTTATACAGAAGCTGTGTAGATATATCCATGTTGATACAGATGGCGGTGAAGATTTTTCCATGCTCATACAGATGGCGGTGTAGATATTTCCATGTTCATACAGATAGCGGTGCTGATATTTCCATGTTTATAGTCATAGCGGTGTAGTTATTTCCATGTGCAAAGAGATAGCTGTGTAGATATTTCCATGTATATGGAGATAGCTGTGTAGATATTTCCATTTTCATGCCGATAGCGGTGTAGATAGTTCCATGTTCAAACAGATAGCGGTGTAGATATTTCCATGTTCATACAGATAGCGGTGTGGATATTTCCATGTTTATACAGATAGCGGTGAAGATGTATGCATGTTTACACAGATAGCGGTGTAGATATTTCCATGTTCATACAGATAGAGGTGTAGATATTTCCATGTTCATCCAGACGGCTGTGTAGACACATCCAAGTTCATACAGATGGCGGTGAAGATATTTCCTTGTTCATACAGATGGCTGTGTAGATATATCCAGGTTCATAGAGATGGCGGTGAAGATTTTTCCATGTTCATACAGAAGCGGTGTAGATATTTCCATGTTCATACAGATAGCGGTGCTGATATATCCATGTTTATACAGGTAGCAGTGTAGATATTTCCATGTTTATACAGATAGCGGTGTAGATATTTCCATGTTTATACACATAGCGGTGTAGGTATTTCCATGTTCATACAGATAGCGTTGCTGATATTTCCATGTTTATACAGGTAGCAGTGTGGATATTTCCATGTTTATACAGATAGCAGTGTAGATATTTCCATGTTTATACTCATAGCGGTGTAGATATTTCCATGTTTATACAGATAGCGTGTAGATATCTCCATCTTAATACAGATGGCAGTGTAGATATTTATATGTTCATTCAGATGGCGGTGCAGATATTTCCATGTTCATACAGATGGCGGTGAAGATATTTCCATGTTCATACAGATGGCGGTGTAGATACTTCCATGTTCATACTGATAGCGGTGCTGATATTTCCATGTTTATACAGGTAGCGGTGTAGATATTTCTATGTTTATACATATAGCGGTGTAGATATTTCCATGTTTATACACATAGCGGTGTAGATATTTCCATGTTTATACAGATAGCGGTGTAGATATCTCCATCTTAATACAGATGGCGGTGTAGATATTTATATGTTCATTCAGATGGCGGTGGAGATATTTCCATGTTCATACAGATGGTGGTGTAGATATTTCCATGTGCATACAGATAGCGGTGTAGTTATTTCCATGTGTAAAGAGATAGCTGTGTAGATATTTCCATGTATATGCAGATAGCTGTGTAGACATTTCCATTTTCATGCCGATAGCGGTGTATATATTTCCCTGTTCAAACAGTTAGTGGTGTAGATATTTCCATGTTCATAAAGATAGCAGTGTAGATATTTCCATGTTTATACATAAAGAGGTGAAGATGTATGCATGTTTACACAGATAGCGGTGTAGATATTTCATGTTCATCCAGATGTTTCTGTAGATATATCCATGTTCATACAGATAGCGGTGTAGATATTTCCATGTTCATACAGATAGCGGTGCAGATATTTCCATGTTCATCCAGATGGCTGTGTAGATATATCCATGTTCATACAGATGGCGGTGAAGATATATCCATGTTCATACAGATAGCGGTGTAGATATTTCCATGTTCATGCAGATAGCGGTGTAGTTATTTCCATGTTCATACAGATAGCGGTGTATGTATTTCCATGTTCATACAGATAGCGGTGTAGATATTTCCATGTACATCCAGATGGCTGTGTAGATATATCCATGTTCATACAGATAGCGGTGTAGATATTTCCATGTTTATACAGATAGCGGTGTAGATATTTCCATGTTTATACAGATAGCAGTGTAGATATTTCCATGTTTATGGAGATCGTGGTGTAGATTATTTCAATTTTATACCGAGAGCAGTGTAGATATTTCCAAGTTCATACAGATAGCGATGTAGATATTTCCACGTTTATAGAGATGGCGGTGTAGATATTTCCATGTTCATACTGATGCCATTGTAGATATTTCCATGTTCATACAAATGGCGGTGTAGATATTTCCATGTTCATAGAGATGGCGGTGTAGATATTTCCATGTTCATACAGATAGTGGTGTAGATATTTCCATGTTCATACAGATAGCGGTCTAGATATTTCCATGTTCATAGAGATAGCCGTGTAGATATTGCCATGTTCATACCGATAGCGGTGCTGATACTTCCATGTTTATACAGGTAGCGGTGTACATATTTCCGTGTTTATACAGGTAGCGGTGTAGATATTTCCATGTTCATACAGATAGCGGTGTAGATATTTCCATGTTTATACAGATAGCGGTGTAGATATCTCATTCTTAATACAGATGGCGGTGTAGATATTTATATGTTCATACAGATGGCGGTGCAGATATTTCCATGTTCATACAGATAGCGGTGTAGATATTTCCATGTTTATACAGATAGCGGTGTAGATATCTCATTCTTAATACAGATGGCGGTGTAGATATTTATATGTTCATCCAGACGGCTGTGTAGACATATCCATGTTCATACAGATGGCGGTGAAGATATTTCCATGTTCATACAGATGGCGGTGTAGATATTTCCATGTTCATACAGATAGCGGTGCTGATATTTCCATGTTTATACAGGTAGCAGTGTAGATATTTCCATGTTTATACAGATAGCGGTGTAGATATTTCCATGTTTATACACATAGCGGTGTAGATATTTCCATGTTTATACAGATAGCGGTGTAGATATCTCCATCTTAATACAGATGGCGGTGTAGATATTTATATGTTCATACAGATGGCCGTGCAGATATTTCCATGTTCATACAGATGGCGGTGTAGGAACTTCCATGTTCATACTGATAGCGGTGCTGATATTTCCATGTTTATACAGGTAGCGGTGTAGATATTTCCATGTTTATACAGATAGCAGTGTAGATATTTCCATGTTTATACACATAGCGGTGTAGGTATATCCATGTTTATACAGATAGCGGTGTAGATATTTCCATGATCATGCAGATAGTGGGGTAGATATCTCCATCTTAATACGGATGGCGCTGTAGATATTTAAATGTTCATACAGATGGCAGTGCAGATATTTCCATGTTCATACAGATGGCGGTGTAGATATTTCCATGTTCATACAGATAGCGGTGTAGTTATTTCCATGTGTAAAGAGATAGCTGTGTAGATATTTCCATGTATAAGCAGATAGCTGTGTAGATATTTCCGTTTTCATGCAGATAGCGGTGTATGTATTTCCCTGTTCAAACAGTTAGCGGTGTAGATATTTTCATGTACATAAAGAGAGCGGTGTAGATATTAACATGTTCATCCACATGGCTGTGTAGATATATCCATGTTCATACAGATGGCGGTGAAGATATTTCCATGTTCATACAGATAGCGGTGTAGCTATTTCCATGTTCATACAGATAGCGGTGTAGATATTTCCATGTTCATACAGATAGCGGTGTATCTATTTCCATGTTCATACCGATAGCGGTGCTGATACTTCCATGTTTATACAGGTAGCGGTGTACATATTTCCGTGTTTATACAGGTAGCGGTGTAGATATTTCCATGTTCATACAGATAGCGGTGTAAATATTTCCATGTTCATACAGATAGCGGTGTAGATATCTCCTTCTTAATACAGATGGCGGTGTAGATATTTATATGTTCATACAGATGGCGGTGCAGATATTTCCATGTTCATACAGATGGAGGTGTAGATATTTTCATGTTTATAGAGGTAGCGGTGTAGTTATTTCCATGTGCAAAGAGATAGCTGTGTAGATATTTCCATGTATATGCAGATAGCTTTGTAGATATTTCCATTTTCATGCAGATACCGGTGTAGATATTTCCATGTTCAAACAGATAGCGGTGTAGATATTTCCATATTCATACAGATAGCGGTGTGGATATTTCCATGTATATACAGATAGCGGTGAAGTTGTATGCATGTTTACACAGATAGCTGTGTAGATATTTCCATGTTCATACAGATAGCGGTGTAGATATTTCCATGTTCATCCAGACGGCTGTGTAGACATATCCATGTTCATACAGACGGCGGTGAAGATATTTCCATGTTCATACAGATGGCTGTGTAGATATATCCAAGTTCATACAGATGGCGGTGAAGATTTTTCCATGTTCATACAGATTCCGGTGTAGATATTTCCATCTTCATACAGATAGCGGTGCTGATATTTCCATGTTTATACAGGTAGCAGTGTAGATATTTCCATGTTTATACAGATAGCGGTGTAGATATTTCCATGTTTATACACATAGTGGTATTGATATTTCCATTTTTATACAGATAGTGGTGTAGATATCTAAATCTTAATACAGATGGCGGTGTAGATATTTATATGTTCATACAGATGGCGATGCAGATATTTCCATCTTCATACAGATGGCGGTGAAGATATTTCCATGTTCATACAGATGGCGGTGTAGATACTTCCATGTTCATACTGATAGCGGTGCTGATATTTCCATGTTTATACAGGTAGCGGTGTAGATATTTCCATGTTTATACAGATAGCGGTGTAGATATTTCCATGTTTATACACATAGCGGTGTAGATATTTCCATGTTTATACAGATAGCGGTGTAGATATCTCCATCTTAATACAGATGGCGGTGTAGATATTTATATGTTCATTCAGATGGCGGTGCAGATATTTTCATGTTCATACAGATGGCGGGGTAGATATTTCCATGTTCATACAGATAGCGGTGTAGTTATTTCCATGTGTAAAGAGATAGCTGTGTAGATATTTCCATGTATATGCAGATAGCTGTGTAGACATTTCCATTTTCATGCAGATAGCGGTGTATATATTTCCCTGTTCAAACAGTTAGTGGTGTAGATATTTCCATGTTCATAAAGATAGCAGTGTAGATATTTCCATGTTTATACAGATAGAGGTGAAGATGTATGCATGTTTACACAGATAGCGGTGTAGATATTTCCATGTTCATCCAGATGGCTGTGTAGATATATCCATGTTCATACAGATAGCGGTGTAGATATTTCCATGTTCATACAGATAGCGGTGCAGATATTTCCATGTTCATACAGATAGCGGTGCAGATATTTCCATGTTCATCCAGATGGCTGTGTAGATATATCCATGTTCATACAGATGGCGGTGAAGATATTTCAATGTTCATACAGATGGCGGTGTAGATATTTCCATGTTCATACAGATAGCGGTGTAGATATTTCCATGTTCATACAGATAGCGGTGTATGTATTTCCATGTTCTCACAGATAGCGGTGTAGATATTTCCATGTTCATCCAGATGGCTGTGTAGCTATTTCCATGTTCATACAGATAGTGGTGTAGATATTTCCATGTTCATACAGATAGCGGTGTAGATATTTCCATTTTCATACAGATAGCCGTGTAGATATTGCCATGTTCATACCGAGAGCGGTGCTGATACTTCCATGTTTATACAGGTAGCGGTGTACATATTTCCGTGTTTATACAGGTAGCGGTGTAGATATTTCCATGTTCATACAGATAGCGGTGTAGATATTTCCATGTTTATACAGATAGCGGTGTAGATATCTCCTTCTTAATACAGATGGCGGTGTAGATATTTATATGTTCATACAGATGGCGGTGCAGATATTTCCATGTTCATACAGATGGTGGTGTAGATATTTCCATGTTTATAGAGATAGCGGTGTAGTTATTTCCATGTGCAAAGAGATAGCTGTGTTGATATTTCCATGTATATGCAGATAGCTGTGTAGATATTTCCATTTTCATGCAAATAGCGGTGTAGATATTTCCATGTTCAAACAGATAGCGGTGTAGATATTTCCATGTTCATACAGATAGCGGTGTGGATATTTCCATGTTTATACAGATAGCGGTGAAGATGTATGTATGTTTACACAGATAGCTGTGTAGATATTTCCATGTTCATACAGATAGCGGTGTAGATATTTCCATGTTCATCCAGACGGCTGTGTAGACATATCCATGTTCATACAGAAGGCGGTGAAGATATTTCCATGTTCATACAGATGGCTGTGTAGATATATCCATGTTCATACAGATGGCGGTGAAGATTTTTCCATGTTCATACAGATGGCGGTGTAGATATTTCCATGTTCATGGAGATAGCGGTGCTGATATTTCCATGTTAATACAGGTAGCAGTGTAGATATTTCCATGTTTATACAGATAGCGTTGTAGATATTTCCATGTTTATACACATAGCGGTGTAGCTATTTCCATGTTTATACAGATAGCGGTGTAGATATCTCCATCTTAGTACAGATGGCGGTGTAGATATTTATATGTTCATACAGATAGCGGTGTAGATATTTCCATGTTCATACAGATAGCGGTGTAGATATTTCCATGTTCATACAGATAGCGGTGTAGATATTTCCATGTTCATACAGGTAGCCGTGTAGATATTGCCATGTTCATACCGATAGCGGTGCTGATACTTCCATGTTTATACAGGTAGCGGTGTACATATTTCCGTGTTTATACAGGTAGCGGTGTAGATATTTCCATGTTCATACAGATAGCGGTGTAGATATCTCCATCTTAATACAGATGGCGGTGTACATATTTATATGTTCATTCAGATGGTGGTGCAGATATTTCCATGTTCATACAGATGGCGGTGTAGATATTTCCATGTTCATACAGATAGCGGTGTAGTTATTTCCATGTGTAAAGAGATAGCTGTGTAGATATTTCCATGTATATGCAGATAGCTGTGTAGACATTTCCATTTTCATGCAGATAGCGGTGTATATATTTCCCTGTTCAAACAGTTAGCGGTGTAGATATTTCCATGTTCATAAAGATAGCAGTGTAGATATTTCCATGTTTATACAGATAGCGGTGAAGATGTATGCATGTTTACACAGATAGCGGTGTAGATATTTCCATGTTCATCCAGATGGCTGTGTAGATATATCCATGTTCAGACAGATAGCGGTGTAGATATTTCCATGTTCATACAGATTGCGGTGCAGATATTTCCATGTTCATCCAGATGGCTGTGTAGATATATCCATGTTCATACAGATGGCGGTGAAGATATTTCAATGTTCATACAGATGGCGGTGTAGATATTTCCATGTTCATACAGATAGCGGTGTAGATATTTCCATGTTCATGCAGATAGCGGTGTATGTATTTCCATGTTCATACAGATAGCGGTGTAGATATTTCCATGTTCATCCAGATGGCTGTGTAGATATTGCCATGTTCATACACATAGTGGTGTAGATATTTCCATGTTCATACAGATAGCGGTGTAGATATTTCCATGTTCATACAGATAGCCGTGTAGATATTGCCATGTTAATACTGATTGCGGGGCTGATACTTCCATGTTTATACAGGTAGCGGTGTACATATTTCCGTGTTTATACAGGTAGCGGTGTAGATATTTCCATGTTCATACAGATAGCGGTGTAGATATTTCCATGTTTATACAGATAGCGGTGTAGATATCTCCTTCTTAATGCAGATGGCGGTGTAGATATTTATATGTTCATACAGATGGCGGTGCAGATATTTCCATGTTCATACAGATGGTGGTGTAGATATTTCCATGTTTATAGAGATAGCGGTGTAGTTATTTCCATGTGCAAAGAGATAGCTGTGTAGATATTTCCATGTCTATACAGATAGCTGTGTAGATATTTCCATTTCCATGCAGATAGCGGTGTAGATATTTCCATGTTCAAACAGATAGCAGTGTAGATATTTCCATGTTTATACACATAGCGGTGTAGATATTTCCATGTTTATACAGATAGCGGTGTAGATATCTCCATCTTAGTACAGATGGCGGTGTAGATACTTATATGTTCATACAGATGGCGTTGCAGATATTTCCATGTTCATACAGATGGCGGTGAAGATATTTCCATGTTCATACAGATGGCGGTGTAGATACTTCCATGTTCATACTGATAGCGGTGCTGATATTTCCATGTTTATACAGGTAGCGGTGTAGATATTTCTATGTTTATACATATAGCGGTGTAGATATTTCCATGTTTATACACATAGCGGTGTAGATATTTCCATGTTTATACAGATAGCGGTGTAGATATCTCCATCTTAATACAGATGGCGGTGTAGATATTTATATGTTCATTCAGATGGCGGTGGAGATATTTCCATGTTCATACAGATGGTGGTGTAGATATTTCCATGTGCATACAGATAGCGGTGTAGTTATTTCCATGTGTAAAGAGATAGCTGTGTAGATATTTCCATGTATATGCAGATAGCTGTGTAGACATTTCCATTTTCATGCCGATAGCGGTGTATATATTTCCCTGTTCAAACAGTTAGTGGTGTAGATATTTCATGTTCATAAAGATAGCAGTGTAGATATTTCCGTGTTTATACAGAAAGAGGTGAAGATGTATGCATGTTTACACAGATAGCGGTGTAGATATTTCATGTTCATCCAGATGTTTCTGTAGATATATCCATGTTCATACAGATAGCGGTGTAGATATTTCCATGTTCATACAGATAGCGGTGCAGATATTTCCATGTTCATCCAGATGGCTGTGTAGATATATCCATGTTCATACAGATGGCGGTGAAGATATATCCATGTTCATACAGATAGCGGTGTAGATATTTCCATGTTCATGCAGATAGCGGTGTAGTTATTTCCATGTTCATACAGATAGCGGTGTATGTATTTCCATGTTCATACAGATAGCGGTGTAGATATTTCCATGTACATCCAGATGGCTGTGTAGATATATCCATGTTCATACAGATAGCGGTGTAGATATTTCCATGTTCATCCAGATGGCTGTGTAGCTATTTCCATGTTCATACAGATAGTGGTGTAGATATTTCCATGTTCATACAGATAGCGGTCTAGATATTTCCATGTTCATAGAGATAGCCGTGTAGATATTGCCATGTTCATACCGATAGCGGTGCTGATACTTCCATGTTTATACAGGTAGCAGTGCACATATTTCCGTGTTTATACAGGTAGCGGTGTAGATATTTCCATGTTCATACAGATAGCGGTGTAGATATTTCCATGTTTATACAGATAGCGGTGAAGATGTATGCATGTTTACACAGATAGCGGTGTAGATATTTCCATGTTCATCCAGATGGCTGTGTAGATATATCCATGTTCAGACAGATAGCGGTGTAGATATTTCCATGTTCAGACAGATAGCGGTGTAGATATTTCCATGTTCATACAGATTGCGGTGCAGATATTTCCATGTTCATCCAGATGGCTGTGTAGATATATCCATGTTCATACAGATGGCGGTGAAGATATTTCAATGTTCATACAGATGGCGGTGTAGATATTTCCATGTTCATACAGATAGCGGTGTAGATATTTCCATGTTCATACAGATAGCGGTGTATGTATTTCCATGTTCATAGAGATAGCGGTGTAGATATTTCCATGTTCATCCAGATGGCTGTGTAGATATTGCCATGTTCATACACATAGTGGTGTAGATATTTCCATGTTCATACAGATAGCGGTGTAGATATTTCCATGTTCATACAGATAGCCGTGTAGATATTGCCATGTTCATACTGATTGCGGGGCTGATACTTCCATGTTTATACAGGTAGCGGTGTACATATTTCCGTGTTTATACAGGTAGCGGTGTAGATATTTCCATGTTCATACAGATAGCGGTGTAGGTATTTCCATCTTTATACAGATAGCGGTGTAGATATCTCCTTCTTAATACAGTTGGCGGTGTAGATATTTATATGTTCATACAGATGGCGGTGCAGATATTTCCATGTTCATACAGATGGTGGTGTAGATATTTCCATGTTTATAGAGATAGCGGTGTAGTTATTTTCATGTGCAAAGAGATAGCTGTGTTGATATTTCCATGTGTATACAGATATCTGTGTAGTTATTTCCATTTCCATGCAGATAGCGGTGTAGATATTTCCATGTTCAAACAGATAGCGGTGTAGATATTTCCATGTTCATACAGATAGCGGTGTGGATATTTCCATGTTTATACAGATAGCGGTGAAGATGTATGCATGTTTACACAGATAGCGGTGTAGATATTTCCATGTTCATACAGACAGCGGTGTAGATATTTCCATGTTCATACAGATAGCGGTGTAGATATTTCCATGTTCATACAGGTAGCCGTGTAGATATTGCCATGTTCATACCGATAGCGGTGCTGATACTTCCATGTTTATACAGGTAGCGGTGTACATATTTCCGTGTTTATACAGGTAGCGGTGTAGATATTTCCATGTTCATACCGATAGCGGTGTAGATATTTCCATGTTTATACAGATAGCGGTGTAGATATCTCCTGCTTTATACAGATGGCGGTGTAGATATTTATATGTTCTTACAGATGGCGGAGCAGATATTTCCATGTTCATACAGATGGTGGTGTAGATATTTCCATGTTTATAGAGATAGCGGTGTAGTTATTTTCATGTGCAAAGAGATAGCTGCATAGATATTTCCATGTGTATACAGATAGCTGTGTAGATATTTCCATTTCCATGCAGATAGCGGTGTAGATATTTCCATGTTCAAACAGATAGCGGTGTAGATATTTCCATGTTCATACAGATAGCGGTGTGGATATTTCCATGTTTATACAGATAGCGGTGAAGACGTATGCATGTTTACACAGATAGCGGTGTAGATATTTCCATGTTCATACAGATATCGGTGTAGATATTTCCATGTTCATCCAGACGGCTGTGTAGACATATCCATGTTCATACAGATGGCGGTGAAGATATTTCCATGCTTATACAGAAGCTGTGTAGATATATCCATGTTGATACAGATGGCGGTGAAGATTTTTCCATGTTCATACAGATGGCGGTGTAGATATTTCCATGTCCATACAGATAGCGGTGCTGATATTTCCATGTTTATACAGGTAGCAGTGTCGATATTTCCATGTTTATACAGATAGTGGTGTAGATATTTCCATGTTTATACACATAGCGTTGTAGATATTTCCATGTTTATACAGATAGCGGTGTAGATATCTCCATCTTAATACAGATGGCGGTGTAGATATTTATAGGTTCATACGGATGGCGGTGCAGATATTTCCATGTTCATACAGATGGCGGTGAAGATATTTCCATGTTCATACAGATGGCGGTGTAGATACTTCCATGTTCATACTGATAGCGGTGCTGATATTTCCATGTTTATACAGGTAGCGGTGTAGATATTTCCATGTTTATACAGATAGCGGTGTAGATATTTCCATGTTTATACACATAGCGGTGTAGATATTTCCTTGTTTATACACATAGCAGTGTAGATATCTCCATCTTAATACAGATGGCGGTGTAGATATTTATATGTTCATTCAGATGGCGGTGCAGATATTTCTATGTTCATACAGATGGCGGCGTAGATATTTCCATGTTCATACAGATAGCGGTGTCGTTATTTCCATGTGTAAAGAGATAGCTGTGTAGATATTTCCATGTATATGCAGATAGCTGTGTAGACATTTCCATTTTCATGCAGATAGCGGTGTATATATTTCCCTGTTCAAACATTTAGTGGTGTAGATATTTCCATGTTCATAAAGATAGCAGTGTAGATATTTCCATGTTTATACAGATAGCGGTGAAGATGTATGCATGTTTACACAGATAGCGGTGTAGATATTTCCATGTTCATCCAGATGGCTGTGTAGATATATCCATGTTCATACAGATAGCGGTGTAGATATTTCCATGTTCATACAGATAGCGGTGCAGATATTTCCATGTTCATCCAGATGGCTGTGTAGATATATCCATGTTCATACAGATAGCGGTGTAGATATTTCCATGTTCATCCAGATGGCTGTGTAGCTATTTCCAAGTTCATACAGATAGTGGTGTAGATATTTCCATGTTCATACAGATAGCGGTGTAGATATTTCCATGTTCATACAGATAGCAGTGTAGATATTGCCATGTTCATTCCGATAGCGGTGCTGATACTTCCATGTTTATACAGGTAGCGGTGTACATATTTCCGTGTTCATACAGGTAGCGGTGTAGATATTTCCATGTTCATACAGATAGCGGTGTAGATATTTCCATGTTTATACAGATAGCGGTGTAGATATCTCCTTCTTAATGCAGATGGCGGAGTAGATATTTATATGTTCATACAGATGGCGGTGCAGATATTTCCATGTTCATACAGATGGTGGTGTAGATATTTCCATGTTTATAGAGATAGCGGTGTAGTTATTTCCATGTGCAAAGAGATAGCTGTGTAGATATTTCCATGTCTATACAGATAGCTGTGTAGATATTTCCATTTCCATGCAGATAGCGGTGTAGATATTTCCATGTTCAAACAGATAGCAGTGTAGATATTTCCATGTTTATACACATAGCGGTGTAGATATTTCCATGTTTATACAGATAGCGGTGTAGATATCTCCATCTTAGTACAGATGGCGGTGTAGATACTTATATGTTCATACAGATGGCGGTGCAGATATTTCCATGTTCATACAGATGGCGGTGAAGATATTTCCATGTTCATACAGATGGCGGTGTAGATACTTCCATGTTCATACTGATAGCGGTGCTGATATTTCCATGTTTATACAGGTAGCGGTGTAGATATTTCCATGTTTATACAGATAGCGGTGTAGATATTTCCATGTATATACACATAGCGGTGTAGATATTTCCATGTTTATACAGATAGCGGTGAAGATGTATGCATGTTTACACAGATAGCAGTGTAGATATTTCCATGTTCATCCAGATGGCTGTGTAGATATATCCATGTTCATACAGATGGCGGTATAGATATTTCCATATTCATACAGATAGCGGTGTAGATATTTCCATGTGTAAAGAGATAGCTGTGTAGATATTTCCATGTATATGCAGATAGCTGTGTAGACATTTCCATTTTCATGCAGATAGCGGTGTATATATTTCCCTGTTCAAACAGTTAGCGGTGTAGATATTTCCATGTTCATAAAGATAGCAGTGTAGATATTTCCATGTTTATACAAATAGCGGTATAGATGTATGCATGTTTACACAGATAGCGGTGTAGATATTTCCATGTTCATCCAGATGGCTGCGTAGATATATCCATGTTCATACAGATAGCGGTGTAGATATTTCCATGTTCATACAGATAGTGGTGCAGATATTTCCATGTTCATCCAGATGGCTGTGTAGATATATCCATGTTCTTACAGATGGTGGTGAAGATATTTCCATGTTCATACAGATAGCGGTGTAGATATTTCCATGTTCATACAGATAGCGGTGTAGATATTTCCATGTTCATACTGATAGCGGTGTATATATTTCCATGTTAATACAGATAGCAGTGTAGATATTTCCATGTTCATCCAGATGGCTGTGTACATATATCCATGTTCATACACATAGCTGTGTAGATATTTCCATGTTCATCCAGATGGCTGTGTAGCTATTTCCATGTTCATACAGATAGTGGTGTAGATATTTCCATGTTCATACAGATAGCGGTGTAGATATTTCCATGTTCATACAGGTAGCCGTGTAGATATTGCCATGTTCATACCGATAGCGGTGCTGATACTTCCATGTTTATACAGGTAGCGGTGTACATATTTCCGTGTTTATACACGTAGCGGTGTAGATATTTCCATGTTCATACAGATAGCGGTGTAGTTATTTCCATGTTTATACAGATAGCGGTGTAGATATCTCCTGCTTAATACAGATGGCGGTGTAGATATTTATATGTTCATACAGATGGCGGTGCAGATATTTCCATGTTCATACAGATGGTGGTGTAGATATTTCCATGTTTATAGAGATAGCGGTGTAGTTATTTCCATGTGCAAAGAGATAGCTCCGTAGATATTTCCATGTATATACAGATAGCTGTGTAGATATTTCCATTTCCATGCAGATAGCTGTGTAGATATTTCCATGTTCAAACAGATAGCGGTGTAGATATTTCCATGTTCATACAGATAGCGGTGTAGATATTTCCCTGTTCAAACAGTTAGCGGTGTAGATATTTCCATGTTCATAAAGATAGCTGTGTAGATATTTCCATGTTCATACAGATAGCAGTGTAGTTATTTCCATGTGTAAAGGGATAGCTGTGTAGATATTTCCATGTATATGCAGGTAGCTGTGTAGACATTTCCATTTACATGCAGATAGCGGTGTATATATTTCCCTGTTCAAACAGTTAGCGGTGCAGATATTTCCATGTTCATAAAGATAGCAGTGTAGATATTTCCATGTTCATACAGATAGCGGTGTAGAAATTTCCATGTTTATACAGATAGCGGTGAATATGTATGCATGTTTACACAGACAGCGGTGTTTATATTTCCATGTTCATCCAGATGGCTGAGTAGATATATCCATGTTCATACAGATAGCGGTGTAGATATTTCCATGTTCATACAGATAGCGGTGCAGATATTTCCATGTTCATCCAGATGGCTGTGTAGATATATCCATGTTCATACAGATGGCGGTGAAGATATTTCCATGTTCATACAGATAGCGGTGTAGATATTTCCATGTTCATACAGATAGTGGTGTAGATATTTCCATGTTCATACAGTAAGCGGTGTATGTATTTCCATGTTCATACAGATAGCAGTGTAGATATTTCCATGTTCATACAGATAGCCGTGTAGATATTGCCATGTTCATACAGATAGCAGTGTGGATATTTCCATGTTTATACAGATAGCGGTGAAGGTGTATGCATGTTTACACAGATAGCGGTGTAGATATATCCATGTTCATACAGATAGCGGTGTAGATATTTCCATGTTCATCCAGACGGCTGTGTAGACATATCCATGTTCATACAGATGGCATTGAAGATATTTCCATGCTTATACAGAAGCTGTGTAGATATATCCATGTTGATACAGATGGCGGTGAAGATTTTTCCATGTTCATACAGATGGCGGTGTAGATATTTCCATGTCCATACAGATAGCGGTGCTGATATTTCCATGTTTATACAGGTAGCAGTGTCGATATTCCCATGTTTATACAGATAGTGGTGTAGATATTTCCATGATTATACACATAGCGGTGTAGATATTTCCATGTTTATACAGATAGCGGTGTAGATATCTCCATCTTAATACAGATGGCGGTGTAGATATTTATATGTTCATACAGATGGCGGTGCAGATATTTCCATGTTCATACAGATGGCGGTGAAGATATTTCCATGTTCATACAGATGGCGGTGTAGATACTTCCATGTTCATACTGATAGCGGTGCTGATATTTCCATGTTTATACAGGTAGCGGTGTAGATATTTCCATGTTTATACAGATAGCGGTGTAGATATTTCCATGTTTATACACATAGCGGTGTAGATATTTCCATGTTTATACACATAGCGGTGTAGATATCTCCATCTTAATACAGATGGCGGTGTAGATATTTATATGTTCATTCAGATGGCGGTGCAGATATTTCCATGTACATACAGATGGCGGTGTAGATATTTCCATGTTCATACAGATAGCGGTGTAGTTATTTCCATGTGTAAAGAGATAGCTGTGTAGATATTTCCATGTATATGCAGATACCTGGGTAGACATTTCCATTTTCATACAGATAGCGGTGTATATATTTCCCTGTTCAAACAGTTAGCGGTGTAGATATTTCCATGTTCATAAAGATAGCAGTGTAGATATTTCCTTGTTTATACAGATAGCGGTGAAGATGTATGCATGTTTACACAGATAGCGGTGTAGATATTTCCATGTTTATACAGATGGCTGTGTAGATATATCCATGTTCAGACAGATAGCGGTGTAGATATTTCCATGTTCATACAGATAGCGGTACAGATATTTCCATGTTCATCCAGATGGCTGTGTAGATATATGCATGTTCATACAGATGGCGGTGAAGTTATTTCCATGTTCATACAGATAGCGGTGTAGATATTTCCATGTTCATACAGATAGCGGTGTAGATATTTCCATGTTCATACAGATAGCGGTGTATGTATTTCCATGTTCATACAGATAGCGGTGTAGATATTTCCATGTTCATCCAGATGGCTGTGTAGATATATCCATGTTCATACAGATAGCGCTGAAGATATTTCCATGTTCATCCAGAAGAGTCTGTAGCTATTTCCATACTCATACAGATAGTGGTGTAGATATTTCCATGTTCATACAGATAGCGGTGTAGATATTTCCATTTTCATACAGATAGCCGTGTAGATATTGCCATGTTCACACCGATAGCGGTGCTGATACTTCCATGTTTATACAGGTAGCGGTGTACATATTTCCGTGTTTATACAGGTAGCGGTGTAGATATTTCCATGTTCATACAGATAGCGGTGTAGATATTTCCATGTTTATACAGATAGCGGTGTAGATATCACATTCTTAGTACAGATGGCGGTGTAGATATTTATATGTTCATACAGATGGCGGTGCAGATATTTCCATGTTCATACAGATGGTGGTGTAGATATTTCCATGTTTATAGAGATAGCGGTGTAGTTATTTCCATGTGCAAAGAGATAGCTGTGTAGATATTTCCATGTATATGCAGATAGCTGTGTAGGTATTTCCATTTTCATGCAGATAGCGGTGTAGATATTTCCATGTTCAAACAGATAGCGGTGTAGATATTTCTATGTTCATACAGATAGCTGTGTAGATATTTCCATGTTTGTACAGATAGCGGTGTAGATCTTTCCATGTTCATCCAGACGGCTGTGTAGACATATCCATGTTCATACAGATAGCGGTGTAGATCTTTCCATGTTCATCCAGACGGCTGTGTAGACATATCCATGTTCATACAGATAGCGGTGTAGATATTTCCATCTTAATACAGATGGCGGTGTAGATATTTATATGTTCATTCAGATGGCGGTGGAGATATTTCCATGTTCATACAGATGGCGGTGTAGATATTTCCATGTTCATACAGATAGCGGTGTAGTTATATTCCATGTGTAAAGAGATAGCTGTGTAGATATTTCCATGTTTATGCAGACAGCTGTGTAGACATTTCCATTTTCATGCAGACAGCGGTGTATATATTTCCCTGTTCAAACAGTTAGCGGTGTAGATATTTCCATGTTCATAAAGATAGCGGTGTATATATTTCCATGTTCATACTGATAGCGGTGCTGATATTTCCATGTTTATACAGGTAGCGGTGTAGATATTTCCATGTTCATACAGATAGCGGTGTAGATATTTCCATGTTTATAGAGATAGCGGTGTACTTATTTCCATGTGTAAAGAGATAGCTTTGTAGATATTTCCATGTATGTGCAGATAGCTGTGTAGATATTTCCATTTTCATGCAGATAGCGGTGTAGATATTTCCATTTTCAAACAGATAGCGGTGTAGATATTTCCATGTTCATACAGATAGCGGTGTAAATATTTCCATGTTCATACAGATAGCGGTGTAGATATTTCCATGTTCATCCAGATGGCTGTGTAGATATATCCATGTTCATACAGATGGCGGTGAAGTTATTTCCATGTTCATACAGATAGCGGTGTAGATATTTCCATGTTCATACAGATAGTGGTGTAGATATTTCCATGTTCATACAGATAGCGGTGTAGATATTTCCATGTTCATACAGATAGCGGTGTAGATATATCCATGTTCATACAGAAAACGGTGTAGATATTTCCATGTTTATACAGATAGCGGTGAAGATGTATGCATGTTTACACAGATAGCGGTGTAGATAATTCCATGTTCATCCAGATGGCTGTGTAGATATTTCCACGTTCATCCAGATGGCTGTGTAGATATATCCATGTTCCTACAGATGGCGGTGAAGATATTTCCATGTTCATACAGATAGCGGTGTAGATATTTCCATGTTTTTACAGGTAGCGGTGTAGATATTTCCATATTTATACAGATAGCGGTGTAGATATTTCCTTGTTTATACAGATAGCGGTGTAGATATTTCCATGTTTATACAGATAGCGGTGTAGATATTTCCATGTTTATACAGATAGCAGTGCAGATATTTCTGTGTTTATACAGATAGCCGTGTAGATATTTCCATCATCATTCAGCTGGCGGTGTAGATAGTTGCAAGCTGATACAGATGGCGGTGTAGATATTTCCAAGTTTATAGAGATGGCGTACAGATATTTCCATGTTCTCACCGACGGCGGTGTAAATATTTCCATGTTTATAGAGATGGCGGTGTAGATATTTCCATGTTTATACACTTATCGCTGTAGATATTTCCATGTTTATTCAGATAGCAGTGTTGATATTTCCATGTTTATACAAATAGCGGTGTAGATATTTCCATGTTTATAGAGATAGTGGTGTAGATATTTCCATGTTTATAGAGATAGTGGTGTAGATATTTCCATGATTATAGAGACTGTGGTGTAGTTATTTCCATGTTTATAGAGATAACTGTTTAGAAATTTCCCTGTTTCACAGAAAGCAGTGTAGATATTTCCATGTTTATACAGATAGCGGTGTAGATATTTCCATGTTTATAGAGATGGCGGTGTAGATATTTCCTTGTTTATACAGATATCAGTGTAAATATTTCGATGTTTATAGAGATAGGTTTGTAGGTATTTCCATGTTCATACAGATAGCGGTGTAGATATTTCCATGTTCATACAGAAGGCGGTGTAGATATTTCCATCTTCATACAGATGGCGGTGAAGATATTTGCATGTTCATACAGATGGCGGTGTAGATATTTCCATGTTCATACAGATGTCGGTGTAGATATTTCCATGTTCACACAGATGTCTGTGTAGTTATTTCCATGTTCATACAGATGTCGTTGTTATTTCCATGTTCATACCGAGGGCGGTGTAGATATTTCCATGTTTATAGAGATGGCGGTGTAGATATTTCCAAGTTTATACAGATGGCAGTGTAGATATTTCCATGTTCATACAGATAGCATTGTAGATATTTCCATGTTTATGGAGATATCGGTGTAGATATTTGCATGTTTATACAGATAGCGGTGTAGATATTTCCATGATTACACAGATAGCGGTGTAGATATTTTCATGTTTATATAGATAGCGGTGTAGATATTTGCATGTTTATACAGATAGCGGTGAAGGTATTTCCATGTTTATACAGACAGCGGTGTAGACATTTCCATGTTTATACAGAGAGCATTGTAGATATTTCCATGTTTATAGAGTTAGCGGTGTAGATATTTCCCTGTTTTACAGATAGCAGAGTAGATATTTCCATGTTTATACAGATAGCAGTGTAGACATTTCCATGTTTATACCGATGACGGTGTAGATATTTCTGTGTTTATACATATAACGGTGTCGATATTTCCATGATCATAGAGATGGCGGTGTGGATATTTCCATTTTGATACAGACTGGGTGTAGATATTTTCATGTTTATACAGATGACGGTGTAGATATTTACATGTTTATAGACATGGCGGTGTAGATATTTCCATGTTTTTACACATAGCAGTGGTGATATTTCCACGTTTATGGAGATATCGGTGTAGGTATTTCCATGTTTATAGAGAGAGCGTTGTAGATATTTCCATGTTTATACAGATAGCGGTGTAGATATTTCCCTGTTTTACAGATAGCAGTGTAGATTTTCCATGTTTATACAGATAGCAGTGTAGATATTTCCATGTACATACAGATAGAGGTGTAGCTATTTCCATGTTCATACAGATTGCGGTGTAGATATTTCCATGTTCATCCAGATGGCTGTGTAGATATATCCATGTTCATACAGATGGCGGTGAAGATATTTCCATGTTCATACAGATAGCGGTGTAGATATTTCCATGTTCATCCAGATGGCTGTGTAGATATATCCATGTTCATACAGATGGCGGTGAAGATATTTCCATGTTCATATAGATGGCTGTGTAGATATTTCCATGTTCATACCGATAGCGCTGCTGATATTTCCACGTTCATACAGGTAACTGTGTAGATATTTCCATGTATATACAGATAGCGGTGTAGATATTTCCATGTTTATACATATAGCGGTGTAGATATTTCCATGTTTATACTGATAGCGGTGTAGTTATATCCATCTTAATACAGATGGCGGTGTAGATATTTATATGTTCATACAGGTGGCGGTGCAGTTATTTCCATGTTCATACAGATGGCGGTGTAGATATTACCATGTTTATAGAGATAACGGTGTAGTTATTTCCATGTGTAAAGAGATAGCTGTATAGATATTTCCATGTATATGCAAATAGCTGTGTAGATATTTCCATTTTCATGCAGATAGCTGTGTAGATATTTCCATGTTCAAACAGTTAGCGGTGTAGATATTTCCATGTTCATAAAGATAGCGGTGTAGATATTTCCATGTTTATAGAGATAGCGGTGAAGATGTATGAATGTTGACACAGATAGCGGTGTAGATATTTCCATGTTAATCCAGATGGCTGTGTAGATATATCCATGTTCATACAGATGGCGGTGAAGATATTTCCATGTTCATAGAGATAGCGGTGTAGATATTTCCATGTTCATACAGATAGCGGTGTAGATATTTCCATGTTCATACAGACAGCGGTGTATGTATCTCCATGTTCATACAGATAGCGGTGTAGATATTTCCATGTTTATACAGGTAGCGGTGTAGATATTTGCATGTTCATACAGATAGCGGTGTAGATATTTCCATGTTCATAAAGATAGCAGTGCAGATATTTCCATGTTCATCCAGATAGCGGTGCAGATATTTCCATGTTCATCCAGATGGCTGTGTAGATATATCCATATTCATCCAGATGGCTGTGTAGATATTTCCATGTTCATACAGATAGCCGTGTAGATATTTCCATGTTCATACAGATAGTGGTGTAGATATTTCCATGTTCATACAGATAGCCGTGTTGATATTGCCATGTTCATACCGATAGCGGTGCTGATACTTCCATGTTTATACAGGTAGCGGTGTACATATTTCCGTGTTTATACAGATACAGGTGTAGATATTTCCATGTTCATACAGATGGCGGTGAAGATATTTCCATGTTTATAGAGATAGCGGTGTAGTTATTTCCATTTGTAAAGAGATATCTGTGTAGATATTTCCATGTATATGCAGATAGCTGTGTAGATATTTCCATTTTCATGCAGATAGCGGTGTAGATATTTCCATGTTCAAACAGTTAGCGGTGTAGATATTTCCATGTTCATAAATATAGCGGTGTAGATATTTCCATGTTTATACAGATAGCGGTGAAGATGTATGCATGTTTACACAGATAGCGGTGTAGATATTTCCATGTTCATCCAGATGGCTGTGTAGATATATCCATGTTCATACAGATGGCGGTGAAGATATTTCCATGTTCATACAGATAGCGGTGTAGATATTTCCATGTTCATACAGATAGCGGTGTAGATATTTCCATGTTCATCCAGATGGCTGCGTAGATATATCCATATTCATACAGATGGCGGTGTAGATATTTCCATGTTCATACAGATAGCGGTGTAGATATTTCCATGTTCATACAGATAGCGGTGTATGTATTTCCATGTTCATACAGATAGCGGTGTAGACATTTCCATGTTCATCCAGATGGCTGTGTAGATATTTGCATGTTCATACAGATAGCGGTGTAGATATTTCCATGTTCATACAGATAGCGGTGTAGATATTTCGATGTTCATCCTGATGGCTGTGTAGATATATCCATGTTCATACAGATGGCGGTGAAGATATTTCCATGTTAATACAGATAGCGGTGTAGATATTTCCATGTTCATAGAGATAGCCGTGTTGATATTGCCGAGTTCATACCGATAGCGGTGCTGATACTGCCATGTTTATACAGGTAGCGGTGTACATATTTCCGTGTTTATACAGATAGCGGTGTAGATATTTCCATGTTCATACAGATGGCGGTGTAGATATTTCCATGTTTATAGAGATACCGGTGTAGTTATTTTTATGTGTAAAGAGATAGCTGTGTAGATATTTCCATGTATATGCAGATAGCTGTGTAGATATTACCAATTTCATGCAGATAGCGGTGGAGATATTTCCATGTTTATACAGATAGCGGTGTAGATATTTCCATGTTTATACAGATAGCGGTGTAGATATTTCCATGTTTATAGAGATAGCGGTGTACTTATTTCCATGTGTAAAGAGATAGCTGTATAGATATTTCCATGTATATGCAGATAGCTTTGTAGATATTTCCTTTTTCATGCAGATAGCGGTGTAGATATTTCCATGTTCAAACAGATAGCGGTGTAGATATGTCCATGTTCATACAGATAGCAGTGTAGATATTTCCATGTTTATAAAGATAGCGGTGAAGATGTATGCATGTTTACACAGATAGCGGTGTAGATATTTCCATGTTCATACAGATAGCAGTGTAGATATTTCCATGTTCATACAGATGGCTTTGTAGACATATCCATGTTCATACAGATGGCGGTGAAGATATTTCCATGTTCATACAGATGGCGGTGAAGGTATTTCCATGTTCATACAGATAGCGGTGTAGATATTTCCATGTTCATACAGATGGCTGTGTAGCTATTTCCATGTTCATACAGATAGTGATGTAGATATTTCCATGTTCATACAGATTGCGGTGCTGATATTTCCATGTTTCTACAGGTAGCGGTGTAGATATTGCCATGATTATACAGATAGCAGTGTAGATATTTCGGTGTTTATACAGATAGCGGTGTAGATATTTCCATGTTTATACAGATAGCGGTGTAGTTATCTCCATCTTAATACAGATGGTAGTGTAGACATTTATAAGTTCATACAGATGTCGGTGCAGATATTTCCATGTTCTTACAGATTGCGGTGTAGATATTACCATGTTTATAGAGATAGCGGTGTAGTTATTTCCTTGTGTAAAGAGATAGCTTTATAGATATTTCCATGTATATGCAGATAGCTGTGTAGATATTTCCATTTTCATGCCGATAGCGGTGTAGATATTTCCATGTTCAAACAGATAGCGGTGTGGATATTTCCATGTTCATCCATATAGCGGTGTAGATATTTCCATGTTCATCCAGATGGCTGTGTAGCTATTTCCATGTTCATACAGATAGTGGTGTAGATGTTTCCATATTCATACAGATAGCGGTGTAGATATTTCCATGTTCATACAGATTGCGGTGTTGATATTTCCATATTTATACAGGTAGCAGTGTAGATATTTCCATGTTTATACAGATAGCGGTGTAGGCATTTCCATGTTCATACACATAGCGGTGTGGATATTTCCATGTTTATACAGATAGCGGTGTAGATATCTCCATCTTAATACAGATGGCGGTGTAGTTATTTATATCTTCATACAGATGGCGGTGCAGATATTTCCATGTTCATACAGATGGTGGTGTAGATATTTCCATGTTTATTGAGATAGCGGTGTACTTATTTCCATGTGTAAAGAGATAGCTGTATAGATATTTCCATGTATATGCAGATAGCTGTGTAGATATTTCCATTTTCATGCAGATAGCGTTGTAGATGTTTCCATGTTCAAACAGATAGCGGTGTAGATATTTCCATGTTCATACAGATAGCAGTGTAGATATTTCCATGTTTATAAAGATAGCGGTGAAGATGTATGCATGTTTACACAGATAGCGGTGTAGATATTTCCATGTTCATGCAGATAGCGGTGTAGATATTTCCATGTTCATCCAGATGGCTTTGTAGACATATCCATGTTCATACAGATGGCGGTGAAGATATTTCCATGTTCATACAGATAGCGGTGTAGATATTTCCATGTTCATACATATTGCAGTGTAGACATTTCCATGTTCATACAGATGGCTGTGTAGATATATCCATGCTCATACAGATGGCGGTGAAGATATTTCCATATTCATACAGATGGCGGTGTAGATATTTCCATGTTCATACCATTAGCGGTGCAGATATTTCCATGTTCATACAGGTAGCTGTGTAGATATTTCCATGTTTACACAGATAGCAGTGTAGATATTTCTATGTTTATACACATAGCGGTGTAGATATTTCCATGTTTATACAGATAGCGGTGCTGATATTTCCATGTTTATGCAGATAGCGGTGTAGATATCTCCATCTTAATACAGATGGCGGTGTAGATATTTATATGTTCATACAGATGGCGGTGCAGATATTTCCATGTTTATACAGATGACGGTGAAGATATTTCCATGTTCATACAGATAGCGGTGTAGTTATTTCCATGTGTAAAGAGATAGCTGTGTAGATATTTCCATGTATATGCAGATAGCTGTGTAGATATTTCCATTTTCATGCAGATAGTGGTGTACATATTTCCCTGTTCAAACAGTTAGCGGTGTAGATATTTCCATGTTCATAGAGATAGCGGTGTAGATATTTCCATGTTTATACAGATAGCGGTGAAGATGTATGCATGTTTACACTGATAGCGGTGTAGATATTTCCATGTTCATCCAGATGGCTGTGTAGATATATCCATGTTCATACAGATAGCGGTGTACATATTTCCATGTTCATACAGATAGCGGTGCAGATATTTCCATGTTCATCCAGATGGCTGTGTAGATATATCCATGTTCATACAGATGGCGGTGAAGATATTACCATGTTCATACAGATAGCGGTGTAGATATTTCCATGCTCATACAAATAGCGGTGTAGATATTTCCATGTTCATACAGATAGCGGTGTATGTATTTCCATGTTCATACAGATAGCGGTGTAGATATTTCCATTTTCATGCAGATAGCGGTGTACATATTTCCCTATTCAAACAGTTAGCAGTGTAGATATTTCCATGTTCATAAAGATAGCGGTGTATATATTTCCATGTTTATACAGATAGCGGTGAAGATGTATGCATGTTTACACAGATAGCGGTGTAGATATTTCCATGTATATACAGATAGCGGTGTAGATATTTCCATGTTTATACAGATAGCGGTGTAGATATCTCCTTCTTCATACAGATGGCGGTGTAGATATTTATATGTTCATACAGATAGCGGTGCAGATATGTCCATGTTCATACAGATGGCGGTGTAGATATTTCTATGTTTATAGAGATAGCGGTGTAGTTATTTCCATGTGTAAAAAGATAGCTGTGTAGATATTTCCATGTATATGCAGATAGCTGTGTAGATATTTCCATTTTCATGCAGATAGCGGTGTAGATATTTCCATGTTCAAACAGATAGCGGTGTAGATATTTCCATGTTCATCCAGATGGCTGTGTAGATATATCCATGTTCATACAGATGGCGGTGAAGATATTTCCATGTTCATACAGATAGCGGTGTAGATATTTCCATGTTCATACAGATAGCGGTGCTGATATTTCCTTGTTCATCCAGATGGCTGTGTAGATATTTCCATGTTCATAGAGATGGCGGTGAAGATATTTCCATGTTCATACAGATATCGGTGTAGATATTTCCATGTTCATACAGATAGCGGTGTAGATATTTCCATGTTCATACAGATAGCGGTGCTGATATTTCCATGTTTATGCAGGTAGCGGTGTAGGTATTTCCATGTTTATACAGATAGCGGTGTTGATATTTCCATGTTTATACAGGTAGCGGTGTAGATATTTCCATGTTTATACATATAGTTGTGTAGATATCTTCATCCTAATTCAGAAGGCGGTGTAGATATTTATATGTTCATACAGATGACGGTGCAGATATTTCCATGTTCATACTGATGGCGGTGTAGATATTTCCATGTTTATAGAGATAGCGGTGTACTTATTTCCATGTGTAAAGAGATAGCTTTGTAGATATTTCCATGTATGTGCAGATAGCTGTGTAGATATTTCCATTTTCATGCAGATAGCGGTGTAGATATTTCCATTTTCAAACAGATAGCGGTGTAGATATTTCCATGTTCATACAGATAGCGGTGTAGATATTTCCATGTTTATACAGATAGCGGTGAAGATGTATGCATTTTTACACATATAGCGGTGTAGATATTTCCATGTTCATACAGATGGCTGTGTAGATATTTCCATGTTTATACAGATAGCGGTGAAGATGTATGTATGTTTACACAGATAGCGGTGTAGATAATTCCATGTTCATCCAGATGGCTGTGTAGATATTTCCACGTTCATCCAGATGGCTGTGTAGATATATCCATGTTCATACTGATGGCGGTGAATATATTTCCATGTTCATACAGATAGCGGTGTAGATATTTCCATGTTTTTACAGGTAGCTGTGTAGATATTTCCATATTTATACAGATAGCGGTGTAGATATTTCCATGTTTATACAGATAGCGGTGTAGATATTTCCATGTTTATACAGATAGCGGTGTAGATATTTCCATGTTTATACAGATAGCAGTGCAGATATTTCAGTGTTTATACAGATAGCCGTGTAGATATTTCCATCATCATTCAGCTGGCGGTGTAGATATTTGCAAGCTGATACAGATTGCGGTGTAGATATTTCCAAGTTTATAGAGATGGCGTTCAGATATTTCCATGTTCTCACCGACGGCGGTGTAAATATTTCCATGTTTATAGAGATGGCGGTGTAGATATTTCCATGTTTATACACTTATCGCTGTAGATATTTCCATGTTTATTCAGATAGCAGTGTTGATATTTCCATGTTTATACAAATAGCGGTGTAGATATTTCCATGTTTATAGAGATAGTGGTGTAGATATTTCCATGTTTATAGAGATAGTGGTGTAGATATTTCCATGATTATAGAGATTTTGGTGTAGTTATTTCCATGTTTATAGAGATAGCAGTGTAGAAATTTCCCTGTTTCACAGAAAGCAGTGTAGATATTTCCATGTTTATACAGATAGCGGTGTAGATGCTTCCATGTTTATACAGATGGCAGTGTAGATATTTCCATGTTTATAGAGATGGCGGTGTAGATATTTCCTTGTTTATACAGATAGCAGTGTAAATATTTCGATGTTTATAGAGATAGGTTTGTAGGTATTTCCATGTTCATACAGATAGCGGTGTAGATATTTCCATGTTCATACAGAAGGCGGTGTAGATATTTCCCTCTTCATACAGATGGCGGTGAAGGTATTTGCATGTTCATACAGATGGCGGTGTAGATATTTCCATGTTCATACAGATGTCGGTGTAGATATTTCCATGTTCACACAGATGTCTGTGTAGTTATTTCCATGTTCATACAGATGACGTTGGTGATATTTCCATGTTCATACCGAGGGCGGTGTAGATATTTCCATGTTTATAGAGATGGCGGTGTAGATATTTCCAAGTTTATACAGATGGCAGTGTAGATATTTCCATGTTCATACAGATAGCGGTGTAGATATTTCCATGCTCAAACAAATAGCGGTGTAGATATTTCCATGTTCATACAGATAGCGGTGTATGTATTTCCATGTACATACAGATAGCGGTGTAGATATTTCCATTTTCATGCAGATAGCGGTGTACATATTTCCCTATTCAAACAGTTAGCAGTGTAGATATTTCCATGTTCATAAAGATAGCGGTGTATATATTTCCATGTTTATACAGATAGCGGTGAAGATGTATGCATGTTTACACAGATAGCGGTGTAGATATTTCCATGTATATACAGATAGCGGTGTAGATATTTCCATGTTTATACAGATAGCGGTGTAGATATCTCCTTCTTCATACAGATGGCGGTGTAGATATTTATATGTTCATACAGATAGCGGTGCAGATATGTCCATGTTCATACAGATGGCGGTGTAGATATTTCTATGTTTATAGAGATAGCGTTGTAGTTATTTCCATGTGTAAAGAGATAGCTGTGTAGATATTTCCATGTATATGCAGATAGCTGTGTAGATATTTCCATTTTCATGCAGATAGCGGTGTAGATATTTCCATGTTCATCCAGATGGCTGTGTAGATATATCCATGTTCATACAGATGGCGGTGAAGATATTTCCATGTTCATACAGATAGCGGTGTAGATATTTCCATGTTCATACAGATAGCGGTGCTGATATTTCCTTGTTCATCCAGATGGCTGTGTAGATATTTCCATGTTCATAGAGATGGCGGTGAAGATATTTCCATGTTCATACAGATATCGGTGTAGATATTTCCATGTTCATACAGATAGCGGTGTAGATATTTCCATGTTCATACAGATAGCGGTGCTGATATTTCCATGTTTATACAGGTAGCGGTGTAGGTATTTCCATGTTTATACAGATAGCGGTGTTGATATTTCCATGTTTATACAGGTAGCGGTGTAGATATTTCCATGTTTATACATATAGTTGTGTAGATATCTTCATCTTAATTCAGATGGCGGTGTAGATATTTATATGTTCATACAGATGACGGTGCAGATATTTCCATGTTCAAACTGATGGCGGTGTAGATATTTCCATGTTTATAGAGATAGCGGTGTACTTATTTCCATGTGTAAAGAGATAGCTTTGTAGATATTTCCATGTATGTGCAGATAGCTGTGTAGATATTTCCATTTTCATGCAGATAGCGGTGTAGATATTTCCATTTTCAAACAGATAGCGGTGTAGATATTTCCATGTTCATACAGATAGCGGTGTAGATATTTCCATGTTTATACAGATAGCGGTGAAGATGTATGCATTTTTACACATATAGCGGTGTAGATATTTCCATGTTCATACAGATGGCTGTGTAGATATTTCCATGTTTATACAGATAGCGGTGAAGATGTATGTATGTTTACACAGATAGCGGTGTAGATAATTCCATGTTCATCCAGATGGCTGTGTAGATATTTCCACGTTCATCCAGATGGCTGTGTAGATATATCCATGTTCATACTGATGGCGGTGAATATATTTCCATGTTCATACAGATAGCGGTGTAGATATTTCCATGTTTTTACAGGTAGCGGTGTAGATATTTCCATATTTATACAGATAGCGGTGTAGATATTTCCATGTTTATACAGATAGCGGTGTAGATATTTCCATGTTTATACAGATAGCGGTGTAGATATTTCCATGTTAATACAGATAGCAGTGCAGATATTTCTGTGTTTATACAGATAGCCGTGTAGATATTTCCATCATCATTCAGCTGGCGGTGTAGATATTTGCAAGCTGATACAGATGGCGGTGTAGATATTTCCAAGTTTATAGAGATGGCGTACAGATATTTCCATGTTCTCACCGACGGCGGTGTAAATATTTCCATGTTTATAGAGATGGCGGTGTAGATATTTCCATGTTTATACACTTATCGCTGTGGATATTTCCATGTTTATTCAGATAGCAGTGTTGATATTTCCATGTTTATACAAATAGCGGTGTAGATATTTCCATGTTTATAGAGATAGTGGTGTAGATATTTCCATGTTTATAGAGATAGTGGTGTAGATATTTCCATGATTATAGAGATTGTGGTGTAGTTATTTCCATGTTTATAGAGATAGCAGTGTAGAAATTTCCCTGTTTCACAGAAAGCAGTGTAGATATTTCCATGTTTATACAGATAGCGGTGTAGATGCTTCCATGTTTATACAGATGGCAGTGTAGATATTTCCATGTTTATAGAGATGGCGGTGTAGATATTTCCTTGTTTATACAGATAGCAGTGTAAATATTTCGATGTTTATAGAGATAGGTTTGTAGGTATTTCCATGTTCATACAGATAGCGGTGTAGATATTTCCATGTTCATACAGAAGGCGGTGTAGATATTTCCCTCCTCATACAGATGGCGGTGAAGATATTTGCATGTTCATACAGATGACGTTGGTGATATTTCCATGTTCATACCGAGGGCGGTGTAGATATTTCCATGTTTATAGAGATGGCGGTGTAGATATTTCCAAGTTTATACAGATGGCAGTGTAGATATTTCCATGTTCATACAGATAGCATTGTAGATATTTCCATGTTTATGGAGATATCGGTGTAGATATTTGCATGTTTATACAGATAGCGGTGTAGATATTTCCATGATTACACAGATAGCGGTGTAGATATTTCCATGTTTATATAGATAGCGGTGTAGATATTTACATGTTTATACAGATAGCGGTGAAGATATTTCCATGTTTATACAGACAGCGGTGTAGATATTTCCATGTTTATACAGAGAGCATTGTAGATATTTCCATGTTTATAGAGTTAGCGGTGTAGGTATTTCCCTGTTTTGCAGATAGCAGAGTAGATATTTCCATGTTTATACAGATAGCAGTGTAGACATTTCCATGTTTTTACCGATAACGGTGTAGATATTTCTGTGTTTATACATATAACGGTGTAGATATTTCCATGATCATACAGATGGCGGTGTGGATATTTCCATTTTGATACAGACTGGGTGTAGATATTTTCATGTTTATACAGATGACGGTGTAGATATTTACATGTTTATAGACATGGCGGTGTAGATATTTCCATGTTTTTACACATAGCAGTGGCGATATTTCCATGTTTATTGAGATATCGGTGTAGGTATTTCCATGTTTATAGAGAGAGCGTTGTAGATATTTCCATGTTTATACAGATAGCGGTGTAGATATTTCCCTGTTTTACAGATAGCAGTGTAGATATTTCCATGTTTATACAGATAGCGGTGTAGATATTTCCATGTACATACAGATAGCGGTGTAGATATTCCCATGTTTATTCAGATGGCAATGTAGATATTTACATGTTTATAGGGATGGCGGTGTAGATATTTCCTTGTATTGACAGATAGCTGTGTAGATATTTCCATTTTTATACAGATAGCTCTGAAGATATTTCCATGATTATACAGATAGTGGTGTAGATATTTCCATGTTTATACAGATAGCGGTGTAGATATTTCCATGTTTATACAGATAGCGGTGTAGATATTTCCATGTTTATGGAGATGGCATTATAGTTATTTACTTGTTTATACAGATGGTGGTGTCGATATTTCCATGTTCATACAGATAGCGGTGTAGATATTTCCATATTTATACACATGGCGGTGTAGATATTTCCATGTGCATACAGATGCCGGTTTAGATATTTCAATGTTTATAGAGATGACGGTGTAGATATTTCCATGTTTATACAGATGGCGGTGTAGATATTTCCATGTTTATACCCATAGCGGTGTAGATATTTCCATGTTTATTCACATTGCGGTATAGATATTTCTATGTTTACAGAGATATTGGTGTAGATATTTCCATGTTTATAGAGATAGTCGTGTAGATATTTCCATGTTTATAGAGATAGCGGTGTCGATAATTCCCTGTTTCACAGACAGCAGTGTAGATATTGCCATGTTTATTCAGATAGCGGTGTAGATATATCCATGTTTATAGAGATAGCGGTGTAATTATTTCCATGTTTATAGAGATGGCGGTGTAGATATTTCCATGTTTATACAGATGGCGGTGTAGGTATTTCCATGTTTATACAGATAGCGGTGTAGGTATTTCCATGCTTATACAGATAGCGGTGTAGATATTTCCATGTTCATACAGATAGCGTTGTAAATATTTCCATGTTTATACAGATAGCGGTGTAGATATTTCCATGTTTATAGAGATTGCGTTTTAGATATTTCCATGTTTATACATATAGCGGTATAGATATTTCCATGTTTAAACAGATGGCGGCGTAGATATTTCCATGTTTATACAGGTGGCGGTGTAGTTATTTCCATATTCATACACATGGCGTTGTAGATATTTCAATGTTTATAGAGATGGCGGTGTAGATATTTCCATGTTTATACAGATGGCGGTGTAGTTATTTCCATGTTTATACAGATAGCGGTGTAGGTATTTCCATGCTTATACAGATAGCGGTGTAGATATTTCCATGTTCATACAGAAAGCATTGTAAATATTTCCATGTTTATACAGATAGCGGTGTAGATATTTCCATGTTTATAGAGATAGCGGTATAGATATTTCCATGTTGATACACATAGCGGTGTAGATATTTCCATGTTTATAGAGATAGCGGTGTAGATATTTCCAAGTTTATAGAGATGGCGGCTTGGATATTTCCATGTTTATATATGTGGCGGTGTATATATTTCCATGTTTATGCAGATGGCGGTGTAGATATTTCCATGTTTATACAGATGGCGGTGTAGATATTTCCATGTTTATACAGATGGCGGTGTAGATACTTCCATATTTATACAGATGGCGCTGTAGATATTTTCATGTTCATACAGATAGCGGTGTAGATATTTCCATGTTTATAGAGATGGCGCTGTAGATATTTCCTTGTTTATTCACATAGCAGTGTAGGTATTTCCATGTTTAAAGAGATGGCGGTGTAGATATTTCCATGTTTGTACAGGTAGCGGTGAAGATATTTCCATATTTATACAGGTAGCGGTACAGATATATGAATTCATTAAACCTCTTTTTCTTTATAAATTACCCAGTCTTGGGTATGTCTTTATCAGCAGCATGAAAATTGACTAATACACTCACTGTCCATGAATGATACTCTGTTAGCCCATTTGCATTGTTATAAAGAAATACCTGAGGCTGGGTTATTTATAAAGAAATGCGGTTTATTTGGCTCCTTGTTGTGAAGGCTGTACATGAAGCATAGTACTGGCACCTGCTTCCAGGGAGGGCATCAGGAACCTTCCAATCATGGTGGAAGGTGAAGGGAAACCAGCATATCACATGGTGAGAGCGGAAGCAAGAGAGACAGGGAAGAGGTGTCAGTCTCTTTTAAACAACCAGATATCGCATGAACTCACAGGGTAAGAACTCATTCATTACCAAGAGGACAGCACCAAGCCATTCAGGAGGCATCTATCTCCAACATTGGGGATCACATTTTAACGTGAGATTTGAAGGGGACAAACATCCAAACTATGTCAGATACCAAAGCTGACAATGCTTATTATCTTTAGCTGTTCCAGGTTCTGGGAAAAGGGAGAGAGTTAGCTTCCCTCGTCTATGCTGTGCTACTCCATATTATATTAGTAATTATTGTTCTCTAAAGGTTTTTGAAAGCAAATAAACAAATGCAAGGCAAAATATACGAAATGCAAGGCAAAACATACGAAATGCAAGGCAAATGCATTAAAAACTTTTGAGTGTTAATATATAGATTTTATTTTATCTTTTTAATTTCTTTTGCTTAACCAAATAGATTATGTAGTTTTGATTAACTGGCCATGAAATAGCTCTGCCTACATAGAATTTCCCATGAATAATTGGTTGTGGAGACTTTTATGTGTAACCCAAATCCTCCCTCAAAACTGAAGTTTGCCCAGCTATTGGGAGTGTTGGCAAATCATGCCTCTCAGCTGATTCTCTCTAGAATTTATTCTCAGGAGATCTAATTAATAACTTGTCAAGCTGATGTCCATCCTTGGGGACAACTCGTATCTGAAGAATGGCCAGTGAAAGGTATTAAAACTCCATACTCCTGCCTCAATTTAGGGCAACTCTGAAGGGTCACCCCAGCTTCTCAGCTCCCCCTTGAGATTAGCTGAGGTATTTGTTGTGACTGCCTCACATCTCAACTCCCTTTGTCCAATTCAGCTTTTTAGCCACAGTTGTTGGCTCCTAGGATTTTACCCAGTTAAATGTTCTCTACACAAATCTCTATCTCAAATCTGCTTTACAGGGAATGTGGCCTCAGACAGGTTTTCATTAGGTTCTGGACGTAACTCTCATTAGTCATTGATATGATTCGGCTGTGTCTCCATCCGAATCTCACCTTGATTGTAATTATCCCCGCATGTCAAGGATGGAGTCAGGTGGAGATCATTGAATCATAGGGGCGGGTTCCCCCTACTGTTCTCCTGGTAGTGAATAAGTCTCATGAGATCTGATGCTTTTAAAATGGGAGCTTCCCTACACAAGCTTTCTTCTCTGCTACCATTTAAGATGTGCCTTTGCTTCTTTTTTGCCTTCTGCCGTGACTGTGAGGCCTCCCCAGCCATGTGGAATTGTGAGTTCATTAAACCTCTTTCCTTTCTAAATTACCCGGTCTTGGGTATGACTTTATTAGCAGCATGACAACAAACTAGTGCAGTCTGTTCTATAAGCCCAAGTCGGATCACAGAGTCCCGCTTTCTGTTTTTTTTTTCTAGCCCATATTTCTACTAAAACTTGACTCATATAGACTTAAAACAAAATAATTAAGCATGGCTAGTAATTATTTAATATTTTATACGTGTCAGGTACTGTATTTTGTAACTTATCTTTTAATAATCTTTCCAAATCTCTAAAAGGAGAATTCTGCTCTTTTATAGAGAAAACAAGGATGGCTCAATCTTTTGATTTTTATTACAAGCTTTATTTTGTATAACATATAATAAACTAAAAATATTGAAAGTTTAGAAACCATCAGCACACAATCGAGGTGATGGAAATATACTTCACCTCCAGTTTCCTGATGCCTCTTTATAATACATTTCTCTGGCCCCTCATTCCTGGCCCTTAAAAACCACCAAACTGCTTTCTGTCACTGGACAGTAATTTATACAGTCAAAAAATGTATATAAATAAAATTTTACACTATGCACTTTTTTGTCTGACATTTTATGTTTTTTTCTCTGCATGTTTTACCTCTAGAGTCTGCCTTGTTTCACTTAGTATAGTTATTTTGAGATTCATTCATGTTATAGTATGTATCCATAATTAATTCGGATAAAGCAAGTTAATTCATTAATGTATTGATTGATATTTAGACTGTTTCTAGTTTGGGCTATTATGAATACATGTGCTATGAACATTTGTGTTGATATCATTATATGAACACCTACTTTTATCTCTCTTGGGTAAATACCCAGGAGTGCAATGGCTGAGTCTTACGGCAGAAGTATGTTTAACTTTTTAAGGGACTCTTAAACTGTTTTTCAAAGGTTACACTTTTTTGTATTCCCATCAGCAGTGTATGAGAGTTTCAGCTTCTCCACATCCAAGCCAGTGCTTGGCTATTATCAGTCATGCTAATCTTAGCTATTTAAAAATAGATAGTGGCGTCTCATTTTGGTTTTAATTTGCATTGCCCTAAGCATTAATTATGTTGAGCATATGTGCTTATTTACCAAACAAATGTCTACTTTGAAATGTCTGTTCCAGTCTTTCACCCAAGTTTTAAATGGGGTTGTTTGTTTTTCATTATTAAATTTTGAGCTTTTAAAATATATTTTTGATGCAAGCCTTTCATCAGATATATGAATTGCAAATATTTTCTCCCAGCCTGCAGCTTGTCTTTTCAGTCTCTTAATAGATTCTTTTGAAGAGCAGATTCTTTTTTTTAAATTTGATGAGTTCTTCTTATCAATATATTATTATATAAATCATGCTGTGGGGTCATATCAAAGAAAGCTTTGCCTGACTCAAAGTCCCAAATGTTTTCACATCTTCCCTCTCCTCTCCTTTGGGAACTGAGATTACACGTAAATTCAGTTACTTGAAATTTACTGTCTACTATTGCTCTGTTCATGTTTTTTAAAAGTTTATTTTCTCTCTATATTTTATTTTGAGAGGTGTCTATCTTTTCTTCTTTAATGACTAACGTGCTATCAGCCTACCATGTAGCTGGGACTACAGCCGCATGCTACTATGCCCCGCTAATTTTTGTATTTTTAGTAGAGATGGGATTTCACCATATTGGTCAGGCTGGTCCTGAACTCCTGACTTCGTGATCCACCTGCCTCGGCCTCACAAAATGCTGAGATTACAGGCGTGAGCCACTGCGCCCAGCCTCCTTTAGTGTATCTTGCATGTCTCTATTTTAGAACATATAGAATACTGTTTCAATAAGCATTTGAATGTTCTTAACTGATAACTCTGGCACCTTGATTTACTCTGGATCAGTTCTGACTCAGTGATTTTTCTCCTTATTATGAGCCACGTTCTTCTGTCTTTTGTTGTTACTGTTGTGTCTCTGCTAAACTGTGTCTGGATGTCAGATATGGTGACTTTTATCTTATTGAGTGCTGGAAGTATATATAAATATTCTTGATCTTTGTATTGGTATGTATTTAAGTTTAGTTGGAAAGAGTTTGACTCTTCTTGGTCTTGCTTTAAAAATTCATTAGGTGGGATCAGACCAGTTCTCATTTTAGAGCTAATCACTCCCAACTAGTGAGGCAAGATCCTTCTGGGTATCCCTGGGAATCTTGAGGTGTTCCTGGTTTGGCTGATAAAATAAGCACTATTACTGGACCTTGGTGAGCATGTGTACTGTTACTTTTCATCTTATCTGGGTGTTGTTTCCCCAACCGTAGGTACTTTTCTCTAGGCCTGTCCTAACAATTACTTAGCTATGTACTTTAGGGGGACCCTTTGCAGAGCTCTGGAGTTCTCTTTCTGTGCAGCCCCTTCTTCTCGGAAACCTTGTCCTGAGAGCTCATGTCAACATGGTTTCTGTGGACTCTCAGCTCTGTCCCCTCAGCTCAGGGAGAACGATGGGCTCCTCTTGGGCATTTCTCCTGGAGTAGTGGGCTGGAAAACTTTCTCCAGGCATAAATTAGGGCAGTTGATAGGCTCACCTTGTTTGAGACTGACTTTACAGGGTCTTGCAAACTTTTGTGGCATACATTTTGGCCATTTTTTTGGTTGTTTCAGGAGGGAGAGAAAGTCTAGTTCTTGTTACTCCATCATGGTCATTGCAGAAGTCAACCTAACTGATATTTATCAATACAGTCTGTTGCTACACATTGAACTTGCTTAAGATAATTTTTAGATGGCACAGAACTTTCTGTCCATTGAATGAGACTCTCTGCTTATTTTGCAAGTGCTCATTTGTATGGAGACATTTGTATGGAGAAACTTCAAAAAGTTTGTGGAAAAATGAAGTTAAAAGATAAACATTGAAAATGTGATCTTCGGTTTTCATCCCTAAAGAACTGATGGTCCTGGGAACTTAACAATGTCAATGCAGTCTCTTATACATTATTAACTTAAGAAAAATGGGTGCCCTTTCCACATTTGTTGAGATTGGGAAACAAAAAGAAGTCAGAAGGAGCCAAATCAGAGCTGTAAGGTGGATGCCTGACAATTTCCCATTGAGACTCTCACAAAATTGCCTTTGCTTGATGACAGGAATGAGCAGAAACATTGTGGTGTTAGAGGACTGTCTGCTAAAGCTTTCCCAGGTATTTTGCCCTAAAACTTTGGCTAACTTATTCAAAACACTCTCATGATATGCAGATATTATTGTTCTTTGACCTTCCACAAAGTCAACAAGCAAAATGCCTGGAATGTCCCCAAAAAACTGTTGCCGTGACCTTTGCTCTTGAGTGATCCCCTTTAGCTTTGACTGGACCATTTCCACCTTTGGTAGCCATTGCTTTGATTGTGTTTTGCCCTCAGGATCATACTGGGAAAGCCATGTTTTATCTTCTGTTACAATTCTTCAAAGAAATCCTTCAGGATCTTGACCCTAGTTCTTTAAAATTTCCATTGAGAGCTCTCCTCTTGTCTGCAGCTGATCTGAGCACAACACTTTTGGCACCCATGCAGTGGAAAGTTGGTTCAACTTTAATTTTTTAGTCAGAACTGTGTAAGCTGAACCAATTAAGATGTCTACGATGTTGGCTATTGTTTGTGCTGTTGATTATCAGTCCTCTTCAATTAGGGCACAAACAAGATTAATTTTTTTCCTTGCAAATTGATATGGATGATCTGTCCCTGTGGACTTCATCTTCCACATCATCTCGTTTCTTCTTTAAAAAAGCTGTCCGCTTGTGAACTACTGATTTCTTTGGTGCAGTGTCCCCTCAAGCTTCTTGTAAAGCATCAGTGATTTCACCATTCTTTCACCCAAGCTTCATCATAATCTAATGTTTGTTCTTGCTTCAATTTTAGCAGAATTTACATTGCTCTGCTAGGGGCTCTTTTCAAACTAATGTCTACTCCTTCTTACTGTCTCAAACTAGATCCTGTTCAAACATGCTATAATAAATTAGTATGAGTTTATTTTGCTGCCAAAATTGAAACCTTTGCATAGTTTTTTTCATAATATACATTTTCCATGAACTTTTTAAGGCCTCTCATGTATCCACAGGTAGAGTGCCTTACCTATTCTGACTTCAGTCAATTATTCAAGACCTTTCCTTGTCAGTGATACATTAGAAAGGTAGAGTATTGAAAAATAAGAGTAGCTTCTGCTGATTAAGAAATACTATATCTTTTTCTACTTCTTTCTTTTTTTTTTTTTTTCTTTTTTTGAGACAGCATCTTTCTCTGTCACCCAGGCTGGAGTGCAGTGGTGTGATCTCAGCTCACTGCAACCTCTGCCTCCCAGGGTCAAGTGATTCTCCTGCCTCAGCCTCCCGAGTAGCTGGGACTATAGGTGCCTGCCACCACACCCAGCTAATTTTTGTATTTTTAGTGGAGACAAGGTTTTACCATATTGGCCAGGCTGGTCTTGAACTCCTGACCTTGTGATCTGCCTGATTCGGCCTCCCAAAGCGCTGGGATTACAGTCATGAGCCACCGTACCTAGCTTTCTACTTCTTTCTTATTATTTTCCTCCTCTCTCATTCCTATATTCTCTCCTTTCTCCTACTTTCCTCCCCACTCCCTGTTTCCTTCCTTTCATCTTTCCTATTTTCAAGACTTAATATTTCTTGAACCTCCGATGTTATCATAGTATGTTATTTGTTTAATTTTCACATAACAATAATAGTTTAAATACAAATAATATTTATTTTCATCCCCATGTTATCAGTATAACAGTAAAGATGTGGAGAGGCCAGCTGGGCATGGTGGCTCAAGCCTGTAATCCCAGCACATTGGGAGGCCGAGGTGGGTGGATCACGAGGTCAGGAGATCGAGACCATCCTGGCTAACATGGTGAAACCCCATCTCTACTAAAAAATAGAAAAAATTAGCTGGGCGTGGTGGCACGTGCCTGTAGTCCCAGCTACTCGGGAGGCTGAGGCAGGAGAATAGTGTGAACCCGGGAGGCAGAACTTGCAGTGAGCCAAGATCACGCCACTGCACTCCAGCCTGGGTGACAGAGCGAGACTCTGTCTCAAAAAATAAATAAATAAATAAATGAAAATAAAATAAAAAAAATGATGTGGAGAGGCCAAACCAATGGCTCTTATATCCACGTTCTTTCTTCTAAATGATTTCACCTTAGTTTTGGTCTGCATCTCTAACCATAGCTAGTTGCAGCAGGACTTCTATCTGGCCTTGCTGCTCTCATTTTTGGACCTCCTCACTGAAATCAAATTGATCTTTCTAAAATGCAAACCTGGTCTTAGTATTTTATTACTTAAAACCCATTGGTGGCTTTCCATGATTTATGGAATAAAGTCAAAATTCCTGTTTTTGCCCATGTTTCTGTGTGCCTCTCATCCCTACATTTACTGATTCCTGTGTGCCATAAATTGCCAGTTGTCCAGAGTTCATTCTCTTTTTGTACTTGGGAGGACTTCTGCATCCTGCAACTTTTCCCCTGAAACGTGCTTGGAAAATACCTACTCATTTTTTTCAGATTCAGGTTAGCTTTTTACTTCAGTTTCTTTTCCTGAAGCTTATACTGACTGCTCCATATGGCTTTGGGGATTAGCTACTCATTCCTTTGTGCCCTTTGTAGATACACATTTATCATGGAGTCTTTTTTTTTTTTTTTTTTTTTGAGACAGAGTCTCACTCTGTCACCAGGCTGGAGTGCAGTGGTGTGATCTCAGCTCACTGCAACCTTTACCTTCCAGGTTCAACTGATTCTCTTGCCTCAGCCTCCCAAGTAACTACAGGCGTGCACCACCGTGCCCAGCTAATTTTTGTATTTTTAGTAGAGACGGGGTTTCACTATGTTGGCCAGGATGGTCTCGATCTCTTGACCTCGTGATCTGCCCACGTTGGCCTCCCAAAGTGCTGGGATTACAGGCATGAACCACCGCTCCCAATCAGTCATGCAGTCTTTATACTTACTTGTTTACTTGCCTGTGAGCTCACTGAATGCAGGGACTATTTCCTTGTTGCTCTAGCACCTACACCAGTACCTGGTATCCAGAAGCTGTATGCTAAATGTTTGTTGAGTGGCTGTTTGACTGAATGATTGTACTCCTAATTAGTAGATAGAAAGCCATGAACTTCCCAGTTCATCATTCTTTGTGCTCAATTCTGGTTTCTTTATTGTGTTCAAAAGAGTTCCTTAGTGACATAAAACTATGGAGCTAGTATGTCAGCTCATTTAAGCAATGATTGGTTTATGTATATAAGAGACTTCAATAATTATATATTTTTATTTCAGTTTCAATAAATGATCAATTGATTAATTTTCTCTGTTTTGGCTTATTGTTCACATTTCATATCAAATAAAAGTGTTTTACTTAAAATTATTCATGCCAATTATGACAGTTAGGTGAATATTACTTTGATTTACATTCCAGTAGTAGTTTTGGTTGAACCCTGAATATGCTAAGACGTCCCTTTTCTTTTTTCTTATGAACAGGCTACTGTGTTTACATATATTATTAAAATCTTCTTTGAAAATACGAAGAATGTTACATTTCTTATATTTAGTTCTCTGTGCTTCAGAATTCCTGTGATACTTGCACTTAAGTCCTTCTGAGCAGTTGATGTTGATATTTATGTGGTTAATGTCATGAAACGTGGTGGTTTTCATTTCTATCATTAATTTATACAGGAGATAGACTGTTTTCCAGGTGTAAGCTCAATCATATAATTAGAAAATTTATAAGCAGAAAGGAGTTATTTGGTCTAACCCATTTATTCTACAGATAGAGAAATTAGAGTCCAGAAACTCTGTCTTCTTTAAAGTCTTACAGGTATTTAAGAAAAAAGAATAGACTTGAGGTTTCTGTGCTCTGAACCCAGTGATCTTGACACTGTAACGATCTTCATCCATATTATTCACAGAAGTAAATATAATCACATATTAAATAAGAAACAAAAATACTAAGGAGATATTATACTGAAAAATGAAATAATATTATCTTAATTATTTTGATCAGATTCAATCTATAGCAGCTTGAAGGCTAATAATTCCAATGATTCTCTGAATAAACCATTTTTCTAATAAGATTACAGGTTTTAGTAATCTAATTATTTTGACTGATGCAAATGTTACCCCGCCAGTCTGAAAAATGTGTTTATTTATATGTCATAAAGAATAATTTATTCCAAAAAGGCTAATTTTCAAAATATATGTATCTTCTGAAACTGTATCTATTTTTTCCCCACGTTTTCTAAATATATTTTAGAGGGCATTTGTAGATTTTCATGGTGCTGAAAAATTAAGGTATAATGGTCTCATGAAGGAGAATAATGTCATTTAGACATTGTAATTTTGGAGGATCACAATACTTTTTGGAATGTGGTTGTTGCAGCACTGGTCACTTATACTAATTATATAATAACATACTATACTAATGCAATAATATACCATATGAAATTATTCAGTGGTAAATTTGTCTTAAATCCTCTAGAATACTGCAAAGAAATAGTTTATATAAGAAAGAGTACCATAGCAGATGTGAACACAATATTTCCTATTTTTTTCTTCTTTTTTATTTTTTTGAAGACAAGTTCTCACTCTGTTGCCCAGACTGGAGTTCAGTGCCATGTTCATAGTTCACTGCAACCTCAAACTCCCAAGCTCAAGTGATCCTCTTGATTCAGCCTCTGAAGTAGCTGTGCCTATAGGTGTGCACCACCACACCGGCTAAGTTTTAAAATTTTTTATAGATATGTTGCCCAAGCTGGTCTCAAATTCTTGAGCTCAAGAGATCTTCTCACCTTGGCCTCCCAGAGTGTTGGGATTACAGGCATGAGCCACCATACTCAGCCAATATTTCTTTTGTAAAAGACATTTTCTAACATACTTCTCATTTTAACTAACATAATATTCAAAGTGTAGATCTGAGAAAGAGATAGTGCCTGCAGATCTGGGATCCTACATGCTAATATTATGGGATGCATTCAGATTTGATCAGCAGATATTCCATTTATTCTAGAACACCACCAGCAGAAGAATGTAATTACGTCTATCACTAAAACTTTGTGTCAATACAGACTACTGTATTTGTTATCATAGATGGTCCTTGGATGGCAGCCTTAAGCAATTTTAAACCTAGACAGGTGATGTACTTTTTCTTCTTGGATAATTTTCATGGTTTTATCTAATTTGGTTGTAACTAATGTGTTTAATATGGCTTGCTTGTTTTTTAAAAAGTTGTTCAGTATCCTTAGAACTCAGTGCTGATTTCTTTTTCTAGCAGGCCTTTTATATAGGACATCTCACTTTCTCCTGGCTCTCTACTACTAGCATGAGGTCTCTGAAAAATCAAGACAGCAAAATAATTTGTTATAGAACAGCCTATGTAGAGGGACAGGGGAGGAGTCATATTCCAAGAGGGAAAGACCTTTGAGCCAGGCTCAATTTGTAGAGGCTGTTGAATGAAAATGAGAGAGAGAGAATGCACACTTTATTGCACTATTAAAGCAAAATTCTGACAATAACTTCTAAAAATGATTCAACTCTTATACACTGAGAATATGACAGACCTTCCAAAAGTATAATTTCTTATATGAACGTCCAGGTATATAAGGAAAAATAACTATTTCATACCAATATCTCCAGCCGCCTTTATTGTTGGTTCACCACATAGGTTTTTATCAGAATCGCAGAACATTAATTTTTTAAAGTAGCTACCATTACAACTAGCTTGAGAAGAACTTTCTTTTTAATAATTCGACCCAGATGCATTCTAGGTACTCCAGTGTTACGAATCGATGGCTTCATGAGGAGCCGCTGTTGACTCATGCTATCTCTGGACACACTGACAGGAAACGTTTTCTTACACCTGTTTTCCTCCTGCTTTTCCTTGGTAGGACTTAGTGCCTTGGCATAGTTCAGTATCAATGGCAGTCATAGAGAAGTGTTACAGAAACCCAGTTTATTCCAACTTGTGAATTATTTGGCACCCAGGAACCAGGTCTTACAGTCTTCAACCCACTTTTTCCTAACATGGCCCCTTTTCTGAAATGTTTATTTATGTATGATGTAGGCCTGGGGAAAGGACATGGACTTTCAAAGAAAATATTCTCCAATAGATCTCTCAACTCCAGAGAACCTTCTGACTAAATCTGAAAGAATTCCACTGTGCTCTGATAACATCCTTTAATAATGAAGGAAAAGATATTTTTCCCCCAGGAGGATTTTGTAGTGAAAGAGATGGCATAATTTTCTTAAAAAATGTTGTTTATAATCTCATTTGTTTTTTCATTTGTGGGGTGTGTCTTAAATCCTAAATGGTACATCCTTTTTAAAATACTTCTAGTAATAAAATGTTTCTGAAGTTATGTTGTAAGTATCATTGGACTATGTTTAATAATGTTAAGTTGATCCCACTTCCCCTGAAATTATATACATAAATGCTGAAAGTATAAATTTACATATACAACTTCATGGAACATTTTTCTTCCAAGTGTGCATTTGCTAGAATTTGCATTGAAAGGTTTTGGAAGGAGCCTGTTGGTATGAATCCTGTGTGAGCAACACTCAGATTTGTTGCATACTGAACAGCATGCTAAATCTCACTTCACAATCTTAGATTTCTCATCTACCATCTTGAGCTGAATTTAAAATGTAACTGCAGTTTATTATGTCACCTGTTCGTCAAACACTGATGCAAAGCTTAGTTTTCAGTGTGAAGAACCCATGACTAGAGAAGGGAAGAAGAAAGGGTCAAGCAGACCTCATTAAAGAGTGTATGGGCAAGAAAACACATCAGATGTCTTGATAGGTTTTTTAAAGTCCTGTTAGACTTGTCATGATTTCCAAAACACTAAATGCCATCTAGTATTTTGGACCCTCCGAAATTACAGTAGAATATTATTATGGGTCATCTTAATTGGAAATATACAGGGAAATCCTGATGATTAATGTAGACTAGTGATAGCTCTCACACATTTATATAACCTATGTTGAAAAGAAAGAAGAAAGTCAGGAAGGAAAGAAGGAAAAAGAGCGGAGAGAGAGGAACAAGAAAACACGTGGATTTGTGGAAATGAAAATTTTTAAATTACTAATTTGCAAGAATGGGTAAGAAAAATACCGAGTATGAACATAAATGCTTTCAATTCCGTTTGTCTCTTAATCCTTCTCAGTCCGTGGCCAGTTTTGAAACTTGGTGTAACTTCCTTCCTTTATTCCTCCCTCCCTTGCTCCCTCCATCCCTTCTTGCCAGCCTCCTTCCCTTCCTCTCTCCTTGAGTTTCCTTCTTCTTTCTTGTTCCCTCCCTCCCTCCCTCTCTCTTTTTTCCCCTTAGTTTCCCCAGAAGCACATATACCAGCCATTTGAATGCTTTCTGCTCATAGATACTGCCAAGCCCCCTCACCCAGACTGCTGACTAGATTTGGTAGAATGGAGTGAGAAACATAGACTTTGTGTCTGTGGCGGCCACCTCTGATGTTGCAGACTTTTGCCGTGATTATGCACTCCAGCCGAGGGACGCTAGAGAGGTTGAAATTTCAACTGTGGGATTTGCCATTTTGGAATTTGCAGAAATGTACTGGATATGCTAACAGCAGCCTGGCTAGCCTCCACTTCACAAGGAAGTATTTAAATATACACGTGTAATATGAAGAAAATTGCATTAGATCATAAGGGATGAATTATTTTGTAAATGACTATACCATCAAATACCATACCTGATATCAATCATCTTCATCAGACAGTATCTGTGTATGTAAGTAGATAAACAAAAAAGCAGGAGTTTATTTCTCTCTAATGTATCCTCGACTCTCTAGCAGTGACCTCTGAAATGTCTCTTCTGATCCAGACTTGTTTGAATCATGTGCAACATTTTAGATTTGTCTTTTCTCTGCAAGTTTTTTTTCATTAAGTACCATAACATATTGAACCAAATAGTTTTGCTTGCTTTCTATTGATGACACATGATTTTGGCTTTTATCTTCAGTGGAAAATCAATGTGTCACACGGAGTTCACTAAGAAAAAGGTATGGGGCCTCTTTGTAATTCTTTGTCAGATGATTGCTTTATCTTGATTTATGCCTTCAAACTTTTTCCCATTCAGCAGAAAATATTGTGTCGCTATCTGTGAGAGCAAAGCGATCTATACCAATTTATGCTCTAAGTGTAGCCTCCTTCCAGAACTGCTTATGGAACATATCAACTCACTATAGATTAGGGACATAATGGATTCTTCTTTCTTAAAAGTGGCAGATTGACAATTTTAGTTCATATACAAGCTTTTATATTAACATTAAAACAATATTTCTATGTAAAGTAAAATATTGTAGTTGATTATTATTTGAGGGCCTCCCAGAATTTCAAGGTCTGAAAATAAATTCAGTGTTCCTGGTGGTAACAAAATTGCCCCTACTTCCTTGTATCAGGACTGCCATTTGGAACTGCTGGGGAAGCTCTTTTCAGAAATTATTTTCAAAACAGCATTGTTGCCTTTTGCCAAACTGAAATCTGGTTGTAAACTTTTGAAAACTAGTTCCTTGGAATGGAATTCAAGTTGTCTTCTAAGCAATTTTTTTTAACTCAAACATACATTCTATCTTGCTTTATTATGTCGCTATTTGTGTAGGAAACATATTTCTATTTTTACCATTTTCAATTTATTTACATTTACATTTACATTTGTGTGTATATATATATACACACATACATACACTTTAAGTTCTGGGATACATTTGCAGAACTTGCAGTTTTGTGAAATAGGTATACATGTGCTGTCGTGGTTTGCTGCACCCATCAACTCGTCATCTACATTAAGTATTTCTCCTAATGCTATCCCTCCTCTTTCCTTCCTACCCACTGACAGGCCCCAGTGTGTGATGTTCCCCTCCCTGTGTCTATGTGTTCTCATTGTTCAACTCCCACTTATGAGTGAGAACATGTGGTGTTTGGTTTTCTGTTCTTGTGATAGTTTGCTGAGAATGATGGTTTCCAGCTTCATCCATGTCTCTGCAAAAGACATTAATCCATCCTTTTTTATAGCTGCATGGTATTCCATGGTGTATATGTGCCACATATTCTTTATCCAGTCTATCATTGATGGGCATTTGGGTTGGTTCCTAGTCTTTGCTCTTGTGAATAGTGCTGCAATAAACATATGTGTGAATGTGTCTTTATAGTAGAATGATTTATAATCCTTTGGATGTGTACCTAGTAATGAGACTGTTAGGTCAAATGATATTTCTAGTTCTGGATCCTTGAGGAATTGCTACACTGTCTTCCACAATGGTTGAACTAATTTACACTCCCACCAACAGTGTAAAAGCATTCCTATTTCTCCACATCCTCTCTAGCACCTGTTGTTTCCTGACTTTTTAATGATTGCCATTCTAACTGGCGCGAGATGGTATCTCATTGGACCAGGGGTGATGAGCTTTTTTTTTTTTTTTCTTCGAGACAGCCTCACTCTGTCACCCAGGGTGGAGTGCAGTGGCACAATTTCGGCTCACTGCAACCTCCACCTAATGGGTTCAAGCAATTCTCCTGTCTTAGCCTCTTGAGTAGCTGGGATTACAGATATATACCACCACGCCTGGCTAAAGTTTTTTTTTGTGTTTTTGGTAGAGACAGAGTTTCACCATAGTGGCCAGGCAAGTCTCAAACTCCTGACCTTGTGATCCACTCGCCTTGGCCTCCCAAAGTGATGGGATTACAGGCGTGAGCCACCACGCCCAGCCTATGATGAGCTTTTTCTCATGTGTTTATTGGCCGCATAAATGTCTTCTTTTGAGAAGTGTCTGTTCATATCCTTTTCCCACTTTTTGATGGGGTTGTTTTTTTCTTGTAAATTTGTTTAAGTTCCTTGTAGATTCTGGATATTAGCCCTTTGTTTGTTAGATGGATAGATTGCAAAAATTTTCTCCCACTCTGTAGGTTGTGTGTTCACTCCGATGATAGTGTCTTTTGCTGTGCAGAAGCTATCTTTAGTTTAATTAGATCCCATTTCTCAATTTTGGCTTTTGTTGCCACTGCTTTTGGTGTTTTGGTCGTGAAGTCTTTGCCTATGCCTATGTTCTGAATGGTATTGGCTAGGTTGTCTTCTAGAGTTTTTATGGTTTTAGATCTTATGTTTAAGTCTTTAATCCATCTTGAGTTAATTATTTTATAAGGTGTAAGGAAGGGGTCCACTTTCAGCTTTCTTCATTTGGCTAGCCAGTTTTCCCATCACCATTTATTAAATAGTCAATCTTTCCCCATTGTTTGTTTCCGTCAGGTGTGTCAGAGATATGTTGTATATTTCATGGTACAATGCCTTCTGTCAATGGGGAAAAATAACAAGCATATATGGGATGAATGAAGTCTGCTATGGTTAAGGTTGAGAATATTTACTGATCCTTGAGTTCAGTCTCCAGGAATGTTGGAAATAGAGAATGGAGATAATGGAGATAAAGAAAAGTTCTGAAAATGACACTTCCCATAGTGTCAAAATTGTGATCTATTGCAGAATTCTGTGATACATCAAAATCTCTGTTTATACTGAGGTTTGTTATTGTGTATGAGCATATCTTTATCAGGTGTAGGCTATTTCTATACTTTCATGTCTTTAAATCAATGTTTCTATTCACATATGTATATGTGCAAATAGAAGCATGTTAATATTATATATATATTTTCTGTCATTACCATGATTGCTATGATTATCATTAGCATGTATTATTAGTGTGACCGAAGTATCATCAGTATCAGTTTCTTTCTCACTGCAGTGCTCCTGTAATGCTTCATTTCTACAGAGCCAACCTACACCCACCGTTTCCCTGACTATAACTTTACCTAAAGTATAAGCCCTTATAAAGCCATGAAAGCCTACCAAGAATTGTCAAAGAAGCTAGGCAGCAGCCAGGCTCTGCCTTAGGAAAAGATTTTACTTTTTATTATCATGTGCAGTACTTAACTACTTGTTTTGACCTCTAAGATTTTGCTCTCCTATATTTCTATCCCCTGGCTTTCTGATATTTCATGTGATTATATTTGAAATTTTAACCTTGCTTTTCTTTTTGGAATCTCTGATATCTCTGCTGCCACAGGTAATGACAGGTTCCTCTCTAACTGTTGGTGTTATCCCTGGTCAGATTATTACTGATGACAGAAGTAGATGTTTTACGTGGATTCTCTCGATATCAGAAACAAATACAGATATCACAACTCAAAAATGACAGACTGATAACCATTATGAACTTAGATGCAACATTCTTAATACAATATTAGCAAATTGAGTCTAGGAATATTTAAAAATGATAATGTGTTTTAACCAAGTGGGGTTTATCTCAAGTTGGTTTCAACAACTGAAAATCTACCATGCTGACAGAAAAAAGAAAAATCACGTGACACTCTCAATAGATGCAAAAAAGGAATTTACAAAATGTAACACATTTTTTAAATTAAAAACTCCCAGCAAACTGAGGATAGAAAAGTACATTTTCAAACTGATTATGTGTTTACAAAAAATCTATAGCAAACATCTTACTTAAAATGGTGAAAGCCTTAATACTTTCTACATAAGATTATGAAAAATGCAATGATGTCCTCTCTCCCTAGTTCTTTAAAGTATTGCATTCAATATTAAATAAGTGGAAATATATACCAAGTTCATTGATAAATATTTAATACTTATGAGATGATAATTCTCCTGAAATTGATCTCTAGATTCAGTGGAATTCCCATGAAACCTTATAGGTCCTTTTGGATAAATTACAAAACTGATTCTAAAACAGGGAGAAAGAAAGAAGGGAAGGAAGGAGGAATGGACAGAAAGAAGAAAGAAATAAAGAGAAAAGAAAAGAAAATAAGAAATAAGTGACACCCAAGTTGGGAAGAAAGAAAAATACTATTCTCACGTGATGTAAACATATACATAGAAAATCCTTAGGCATCTGCAGAAGTGTGCTAGAGGTATGAAGTGAATTTAACAAAGTTGTAGGATGAAAGATCAATAAATAAAATCAATTGTGTTTCTATACACAATCAACACCAATTAGAAAATAAAATTATGTAAGCAATTTAACTTATAATAGCCTCAAAAATAATAAAATAATTCAGAATAAATTTAATAAAAGGTATGCTGATCCAAAATTTCTAAATCACTAATACGAGAGATTGAATAGGTAGAAATATGTATCAAGTTCATTGGTAAATATACATGTCATACTTATTAGATGATAATTCTTCTGAAACTGATCTCCAGATTTGGCACAATCCCAGTCAAACCTATAGGCCTTTTTGGAGAAATTACAAAGCTGATTCTAATTTTTTTTTTTTAAATGCAGAAGTCCTAGAATAGCCAGAGCATGTTTTAGAAAGAAGAATAAAGTTGGAAAACTTTCCAAATTTCAAGACATATTGTAAAGCTACACTAAACAGTACAGTAAACTTACTGGCATGAAGAAGACATATATATCAGTGAAACAGAATAAATAATTTAGAAATATATCCTGCCTTACATGGCCAAAGTTGCCAAAATATTTCAATAAGGAAATCAATGTCTTTATAAAGATGGTACTATTAAAATTGGATATTAAATGGAGAATATGAACTTCAGAATTACCTCACACCATATCCTCAAATTAACTCAACATGTATTTTATACATAATGTAAATATAAAAAGTATAAAGCTTACTGAATAGGAAAAATTTTTAATAATCTTACTATAGCTAAAAATTTTTTAGATAAGAAAAGGATGGATGAAAATGGAAAAAAATAGTAAGTTGGACTTCATGAAATTAAGACTTTTGCAACTTAAAACATAGCATCAAAAAATGAAAAGGCAAACCACAGATTGGGACAGAATAATTTTAAATATGTCTGATAAAGAACTTTCATCTAGAATGTACACATAACTAAAAAACTAAATAACAAAACACAAATAACTCATTTAACGTAATATTTTGACCTAAATGGGCCAAATATTTGTACAGATATTTTAATTTAAAAAGAGATGGTGTCCAATACACAAATGAAAAGATACTTAACATTACCCGTCATCAGGGAAATTCAAGTTAAAACCACATTGAGGTACCACTGTACACCCACTGGAGTGGCTGACACGAGCAGAACTGACCATACCACATGATGTGAAGAATTGCTATTCACACCTGGCTAGTGGGACTTCAAAATGGTACAGACATTTTGGAAAGCAGTTTGGCAGTTTCTTTTAATGTTAAACTTAGTACTGATCATATAGCCAAATAATTCCACTGCGACTCAAAATAAATAAAAACATATCCGTACCAAGCCTCATCCTTGAAGTTCATAGCAGATGTGTCCATCAACTTGTAAATGGATAAACCAGTTGTAGATGGAGTACCACTCAACAATAAAAAGGAGCAAACTGATACAACAGCAATATAAATGAATATCAAAAGCATTATGCTCAGTGAAAGAAGCTAGACATGAAAGACACCAATGTATCATTCCACTAATAGGATACTCTAGAAAATGCAAACTGTAGAAACAGAAGCAGATTAGTGGTTGCCTGTGTTCAGGAATGGAGAAAAGATCAAATGCAAAACAGCAAAAGAAAACGTTTTGTGATGATGCAGATTTTCTGTATCTTGATCATGATTGTGGTCAAATGATGATATTCATCTGCCATAACCCATTAAATTGCACATTGAAAAGGGTGAATTTTACTGTGTGTACATTATACTTAAATGGAGCTGTAAATATGTTTGGAGCTTATCTGTGAACATTAGTTGCAGAGCAGGAGTTACTTTTATAGAGTGGAAATCTGCTGAGTGCCAACTTGAGAAGGGTTGAAAAAAATTAGAACCTTCTTCCAACACATTTCAGTTAGAACACTCTTAGGATGTCGTTACAGCTGCGCTCTCTATTGGAGTCTCTGATGAAATCACATGTCTGACGATCTCAGCATGCCTTTAATCAACAGAATATACACGTGTTTTCTTTTATTACTATAAAGGATATACCAAACAACTTTTTCAAGACTTTACTTCAAAAAGGCACGTAGTTTTGCAACATTTTTGGTAAGTCTTTAATTATTTCAAAATGAAAAATTGAAAATAAAATGCAATTATTTACTCAGGCCCCCCAAAAAAAGGTCTGTACGGGGAATGCATGTGGTGTGTGTGTGTGTGTGTGTGTGTGTAAGTGTGTGATTTGAAGAATTGAAAAAATTTTAGTGGGGTTTTGTAGCATCACTTTGATAGCATCCTGTAATTTTGTATTGTGTTTGAAATAAAAATAAAGTGAATACACTGATAAAAGAATTTGAAAAGAATTTGCATTATTGCCTAAATTATGTGTGGTTTCCACAGTGGCATGAATCGAGCATCTTTAACCTACATAACAATATATCAGAAGTATTAGGTAAAAAATAAGTAAACTAGTATAACAAAGTTAAATATTTCTAAAGTAAAATTATAGCTTTATTTTTTTTTCCTGAAATGTTTTGAGGAGATATTTACACCAAAAGATATTATCACTGATCAATGAAACTTTTTAAGAATTTGCTTGTGTCCCACCAATATTTGATTACATAGTGCTTCTGTGAGTTCCATTTCATTAATTTAGCTTTGACAGGAGAGAAGGCAATGGCTCTGCAGCCTCTCTCGGTGTGGCATGATCCTGGTTCCGCTGGCTGATCTCTATTAGAACCATGGCCTTAATCATGCCTTTCATGCTTCTAACTTGATTTGCATTTGTTGTGTGATCCAAATTTATTCTCTCGTTTAGTCGCTTCCACCCATAGAAAAGCAGGTCTTTTTCATTTCTCCTTCACCATTGCCCCCATTTTTTCTTTTTGTCCTCCCATGATGAAAAACAAGACAGAAAACAAACTATAACAACAACAGACACCTTTTGTCTGTGGTCACCAATGCATTGTAGCACTAAACGTTGTTCAAAATCTCTAGATCTGACCTCTATATCTGCTGTTCCCAGAGTTTTTCAATGTGTTCTCTAGACTGCTGTGACCCACTGACAGAAAGTCTAGCTATATTTAATTGAAAGTTATTACTGTCTGATATGGTTTGGCTGTGTCCCCACTGAAATCTCATCTTGCACTGTAGCTCCCATAATTCACATGTTGTGGGAGGGACCCAGTGAGAGGTAAGTGGATCATGGGGGCAGTTTTCCCCACACTGTTCTAGTGGTAGTGAATAAGTCTCATGAGATCTGATGGTTTTATAAGGGGAAACCCCTTTCGCCTTTCACTTGGTTCTCATTTGCTGTTTGCCTGCTGCCATGTAAGATGCGCCTTTCGCCTTCTGCCATAACTGTGAGGCCTCCTCAGCCATGTGGAACTGTGAATTCATTAAACCTCTTTTTCTTTATAAATGACCCAATCTTGGGTATGTCTTTATCAGCAGCATGAAAATTGACTAATACACTCACTGTCCATGAATGATACTCTGTTAGCCCATTTGCATTGTTATAAAGAAATACCTGAGGCTGGGTAATTTATAAAGAAATGCGGTTTATTTGGCTCCTTGTTGTGAAGGCTGTACATGAAGCATAGTACTGGCACCTGCTTCCAGGGAGGGCCTCAGGAACCTTCCAATCATGGTGGAAGGTGAAGGGAAACCAGCATATCACATGGTGAGAGCGGAAGCAAGAGAGACAGGGAGGAGGTGTCAGTCTCTTTTAAACAACCAGATATCGCATGAACTCACAGGGTAAGAACTCATTCATTACCAAGAGGACAGCACCAAGCCATTCAGGAGGCATCTATCTCCAACATTGGGGATCACATTTTAACGTGAGATTTGAAGGGGACAAACATCCAAACTATGTCAGATACCAAAGCTGACAATGCTTAGGATCTTTAGCTGTTCCAGGTTCTGGGAAAAGGGAGAGAGTTAGCTTCCCTCGTCTATGCTGTGCTACTCCATATTATATTAGTAATTATTGTTCTCTAAAGGTTCTTAAAAGCAAATAAACAAATGCAAGGCAAAACATATAAAAGGCAAGGCAAAACATACGAAATGCAAGGCAAATGCATTAAAAAACTTTTGAGTGTTAATACATAGATTTTATTTTATCTTTTTAATTTCTTTTGCTTAACCAAATAGATTATGTAGTTTTGATTAACTGGCCATGAAATAGCTCTGCCTACATAGAATTTCCCATGAATAATTGGTTGTGGAGACTTTTGTGTGTGACCCAAATCCTCCCTCAAAACTGAAGTTTGCCCAGCTATTGGGAGTGTTGGCAAATCATGCCTCTCAGCTGATTCTCTCTAGAATTTATTCTCAGGAGATCTAATTAATAACTTGTCAAGCTGATGTCCATCCTTGGGGACAACTCTTATCTGAAGAATGGCCAGTGAAAGGTATTAAAACTCCATACTCCTGCCTCAATTTAGGGCAACTCTGAAGGGTCGCCCCAGCTTCTCAGCTCCCCCTTGAGATTAGCTGAGGTATTTGTTGTGACTGCCTCACATCTCAACTCCCTTTATCCAATTCAGCTTTTTCGCCACAGTTGTTGGTTCCTAGGATTTTACCCAGTTAAATGTTCTCTACACAAATCTCTATCTCAAATCTGCTTTACAGGGAATGTGGCCTCAGACAGGTTTTCATTAGGTTCTGGACGTAACTCTCATTAGTCATTGATATGATTCGGCTGTGTCTCCATCCGAATCTCACCTTGATTGTAATTATCCCCGCATGTCAAGGATGGAGTCAGGTGGAGATCATTGAATCATAGGGGCGGGTTCCCCCTACTGTTCTCCTGGTAGCGAATAAGTCTCACGAGATCTGATGCTTTTAAAATGGGAGCTTCCCTACACAAGCTTTCTTCTCTGCTACCATTTAAGATGTGCCTTTGCTTCTTTTTTGCCTTCTGCCGTGACTGTGAGGCCTCCCCAGCCATGTGGAATTGTGAGTTCCTTAAACCTCTTTCCTTTCTAAATTACCCGGTCTTGGGTATGACTTTATTAGCAGCATGACAACAAACTAGTGCAGTCTGTTCTATAAGCCCAAGTCGGATCACAGAGTCCCGCTTTCTGTTTTTTTTTTTCTAGCCCATATTTCTACTAAAACTTGACTCATATAGACTTAAAACAAAATAATTAAGCATGGCTAGTATTTATTTATTATTTTATACGTGTCAGGTACTGTATTTTGTAACTTATCTTTTAATAATCTTTCCAAATCTCTAAAAGGAGAACTCTGCTCTTTTATAGAGAAAATAAGGATGACTCTGAAAATGTTAGCATTAGGGGAAGTAGGGTGAGGGACATAGGGGGCACTTTGTGTTATTTGTGCATTTTGCTATCAATCTAAAATCAGGTCAAAATAAAAATTAAAAAAATGGGTAGTAGAAGCAGGTTGTTAAGATTTTCAGTGTGACTCTAGAATTTTTTTGTTTGTTGTTTGTTTTGGAGTGTAGTGGTAAGATCTCTGCTCACTGCAACCTCCACTTCCCAGGCTCAAGCAATTCTCCTGCCTCAGTCTCCCAAGTAGCTGGGATTATAGGTGCCCGCCACCACACCCAGCTAAGTTTTCTATTTTTTTTTTTTTTAGTAGAGATGGGGTTTCAGCATGTTGGCCAGTCCAGTCTCCTACTCCTGACTTCAAGTCATCCGCCCGCCTCAGCCTCCCGAAGTGCTGGGATTATAGGCATGAGCTCCCACTCCTGGCCCAAAGTTCATATTTTAACTACTAACCTAAATTATTTTAAAAACAAAAGCCTCCTTGGACTCAAACCAGGTCAGAGTGACATGATCATGTGCCTGTTTTGTGCAGGGTGAAGTGAGATTATTATCTAGGAAATAGCTGAAATGTCTTGTTGTGGGCATACATATTTCATATAAATTCTAAGCTTCATATTAGCACTTAGATTATAATTATCTAAAGAATAGAGAACAATTTCATATAATTTTCAGTGTATCAGGCGAATCAAAAGTGTACATACAAGCATGCAGATGAATTTCAGTGAATATAGTGGTGACAATGCTCAACAGAATATATGTCCCCCACCCAACCCTGCTTCTTGCTCTTTCACTGTCCTAAAGATAGAACAAAATGGTTCAGGCATCCAGCTTGTCCCCTCCACACTTCACACTTTTACTTAATAGCAGCTTATCTTTAACACTTTGTCATCTTTAAGATGTTGCTAATTCTTTCTGGTAGATCCCAGGACTGAGGATGAGGAAGAATGATTTTATTTAAATAAAGTTGCTTAATAAAAAACAATTTTTTTAGTTTTAAAATATTTTCATTATTTTATAAAATTTTTGTGGGTACATAGGAGGTTTATATATTTGTGGGGTACATGAGATGTTTTGATACAGGCATGCAGTGTGAAATAATCACGTCATGAGGAATGGGCTTTCCATCCCCTCAAGCATTTATCCTCTGAGTTAAAAACTATTCAATTGGCTGGGCACGGTGGCTCACGCCTGTAGTCCCAGCTCTTTGGGAGGCCGAGGTTGGCGGATCGCCTGAGGTCAGGAGTTTGAGACCAGCCTGGCCAACATGATGAAACCCCATCTCTACTAAAAATACAAAAATTAGCCGGGTGTGGTGGCGAGTGCCTGTCATCCCAGCTACTCGGGAGGCTGAGACAGGAGAATCATTTGAACCTGGGAGGTGGAGGTTACAGTGAGCCGAGATCATGCCATTGTACTCCAGCCTGAGTGACAAGAGTGAAACTCCATGTCAAAAACAAACAAAAATCAATTACATTCTTTAAGTTATTAAAATTAAACATTGTAAATGATTTTTTTTCCCAAAGCTTTTTCAAAGAAAAAAAAGTAGAAACAAAGACACTTTCTACTGATTTCCAATATGGTGACTCTGTATTTCTAGCATGTGTTAAGGTGAAAAATTGATTTTATGTTTAATACAAAACATAGCATAATGTAATGAAAAGCAAGATTGTAATGATAAAGGAAAATAACACTAGTGCTAATTTTTTTCAATTTGAAGCATTGGATTAAAATGAATTAGGTTATATTCCAACATGTTTATATTGAATTTCTTTTTTCTCCAATTGGTTTCTTTTTATTAATGGGTGAGTGTTGCATTTGTATAAGGTTTCCCTATTATATTCAATTGTTTTGAGATGCTTTTAATTTGAAGTTTTTATGTTTTCTTTTTGATGTATACATGTTATGCTTTTATGCTGAATTTGATAATTGGTGCTGTATATGCAAAGCAAATGTAATTTCCCAGCTTTTATTTTTTAAAGCCCTGGGAAGCAACATAATAAAGTAGAAATAGTATCAAGACAGGAGTTAGAATACCTGGATTCTAAAATTTAAATTAAATTAGGATCTAGTGACATTATAGGTGTTCCTTGATCTTCTGATGACCTGATTCCTCAAAAGAAAAATAAAATAATCTATAAATTGTTTCTAATTCTAAAACTCTATAAATCCTATTTTTAAAATTATAATTAGTTGAACTCTATAAGGTCACAAAAATCCCTATTAAGAAACTAAAATAAAATTTTATCGTATCTTAAAAATACTCTGATCTTTTTTTATATGCTGACATGAATTCTAATTATTTTTGAGCCCCTAAAAAACATTTAAGATCACAGTTTATGTTTTATTATTGACTTTCAGATAATTAACATTTTACTGATAGATATGAACAAATCTACTCTAACAGAGATAGTCATTAGTTTATTTCTCTCTTTTCAGTATCAATAAAAAGTATCGATTTACCAATAACAATGAATTAATTGCCTGAAATAAATGAAACGTAAGCAGCAAAAGTGAACTTTTTAGTATAACTCTTCTTGTAAACATTGACTTAGTTCAAAGGGAGCTTATCTTTAAAAAAACAAGCGCTAATTCATGTCTATTGGTATAGATATAATCTTTTTTTCCTTGAAAATAGATCCTACTATACTCCAGACACTATGCCACTAGGTGCAGATATTAACACAAATAGCAGGTGATCATTGTCCTCATGGAGTTTATTTTAAAGAGAACAAAGTGAGACAAAGGCACACAAGCAAAGAACTACAATACAAAGGGGATGGCATCTGACTCAGCATGGAGGTGTCACGGAAGGTGTTGTTTTGCTTAGGTTTTGAAGTGTGGGTAGGAGATGGCCCATGTTGAGAGTGGGAACTGGGAATTAAAAAGATGAGGAGGTCTCTGCAAATCTACATGGATGGGAAGTAGCATGCTGATGTGGGAAACAACTAAAAAGTTCCAGAATGCATGGTTTATAAAGCGTGAGTCAGAGAGGGCTAGACCAGTAGCCAGATCAAGGATATCTCAGATGTTATAGTCATGAATTAGTGCATTGACCTGCAGGCCATGGGAGTCACTGAAGGTTTCAGTCAGGTAAGTGAGCTGATCAGAACAGTCCTTTAGATAGGCCGCTCTTTTGGCTGTAATGGGGACACGTTTGAAGTAGGGCTATAGCTAAAAATATACAGACACTTCCTCTTGTCTACAGCCCTGCTGGCATCTGTTGTATTTTGACTTTTTAATAATAGCCATTCCAACCGGTATGAAATGGTATCTCATTGTGTTTTGATTTGCATTTTTCTGATGATTAGTGATTCTAAGCATTTTTTTTTTCGTGTATTTGTTGGCCATTTGTATGTGTTCTTTTGAGAAGTGTTTGTTCATGTCCTTTGCCCATTTTTTAATTGGGTTATTTTTTTTTCTAATTGATTTAAGTTCCCTGTAGATTCTGGATACTAAAAAACAAACAAAAACCAGAAGTAAATAAATTCTCAGGACACACACACCCACACCCATACCCACAGAGAGAGAGAGAGAGAGAGAGAGAGAGCGCCTAGGTAAGAGGCCACCAACCACCAGGGTCTAAACTGGGAACACTTTCTAGTACAGAATGAATGGAAAGGATTCATGAAATATCTAGAAAGTAACGTTAATGAGATTTACATGTATGGAGTGAATGAGGAGAAACAGGGATCATTCAGGATTCTGGTGGGAATAACAGGGGGAGCCATTAGTTGAAATTTTGAAGTGGGAGAAGGAGAGGGAGTTTTAGGGAGAAAGATGAGTTGTTTTTTTAGGTATTTCAAACCCTTGAAGCTTCTATGGGACATCGAAGTGGAAATAACAGTCTGTGGGTTGGGACAATAAAGAAAGAAATTGGTTGAAGACTAGGGGAAGAGTATAGAGCAAAGAAATATTTAAGATAATAAACATATAGAGATAGCTGAAAATGTGGGACTGGATTACAAAGGAAGAATGATTTAGTTATGAAGCCCAAGGGCTGACAGGAATGGGTGACTAGTCGAGGAGTTCATATGCATCTGTTATTGTATGAATAAAAAAAATTATCTGTTCCTTCCTAAAGATATCTTCAACCTGTTTTTGGATACATATGGGCACTGCTTTTCACTCTCTTAGCCCCATTTCTTATTTTAGCCTCTGCTGTAGCGATCAGTTCTGCACAGGCTTTGACCCAGGCTTTGACTAGTTGGTGCAGGTGTGATATGACACTTACCTGGAATGGCCCACAGTTTGTGGCTGCTCTTACTTAAGCAGGTGGGATGCTCATGTAGGTGTAACCTAGCAGCTTGGTAGAGTTTATGCCCATGGGGCAACCTGTGACCACTCAAAAATAAAGCCCTTTCCTCCTCCCAGATTGAGGAGTCTTGCATTATGTAATAAAACTCCTTAGAAGGCCTATTAGGTTCCAATACAGCATTAGGCAACTTGATAAGGTATCCCATCATCAGCCTTCCTTTCTTCCCTCATTCCTCTGCCTCTCACTCTTTCTTCCTAAGTTAACTTCTTAGATAAAATGCCAACTTTCTATATTTTGTCTCACATCAGGGAAAATAATTGTATACCCCATTTCAAAAGCACATAAAAAGGTTACTGTATAGAAAATTTGTCTTTAAGAGATTAAGCTGTAATTTTCCAAATACTTTAAAATTTTATTTCAGATACGTTTTTCATTTTTATAAGCTTCATCTAAAAGCAGAGTTCACCTAAGAATATACCTAAGAGCATATTACATAGAATATATTTTATATTTCAGTAGTTTAGCTAGGATTCTTTCAAAATTGAGAGGATCTACAAATATTTCTAACACATTAGTTTTCAGTCTTAAGGCTGAGTCAAGAACAAAGCTCCTAAACTTTGCATTGGTGATTGAGAACATTTTAAAATTGTTATTTAATTCATTAATTTATTTTTAAAAAAATTTCACATTGTAATTATATAGATTTATAGGATACAATTTGATGTTTCAATGAATATGTATGTTGTCTAATGATCCAATAAGGATAGTTAGTGTATTAATTACCTCATGCATTCATCATTTCTTTTTAATAAGAAATTTCAAAATCCTTTCTTCTAGATACTTTGTAATATACAATACTTTACTTTTAACTATAGTCACCCTGCTTTGCAAAGAACACTACAACTTATTCTTCCTATATAATTGTGATTTCATAACTGTTAACCAATCTATCTCCATTTTGCCCTCCCCACTTCTTCCTCACTGTTTGGTAACCACTATTCTACTCTACTTCTCTATTAACATTTTTTTTTTTAAGATTCCACATATGAGCGAGATCATGCGGTATTTGCTTTCTGTGTCTGGCTTATTTCACTTAACATTGTATCCTACAGGGTCATCCATGTTGTTGCAACTGGCAGAATTTCATTCTTTTTTTATGGCTGAATAGTATTTCATTGTGTGTGTGTCCATGTATATATATATATATATATATATATAATTTTATATATAATTATAATTACACATAAAATTATATATAATTATAATTAATTTTATGCATAATTCTAATTACACATAAAATTATATATAATTATAATTATAATTATATATAATTATATATAATAATAATATATATTATATGTAATATATAATATACATAACATACATAATGTATATTATATATAACATACATAATGTATATTATATATAATATACATAACGTATATTATATACATTATACATTATATATATTATAATATACATAATATATATTATGTATATAATATACATAATATGTATTATATATAAAATATACATAATATATAATGTATATTATACATATAATATATATTATATATTAATAATATATTAATATCAATATTAATTATTATTAATTATTATTAATTAATAATTATTATTTATTATTAATATTATTGATATTAATATATAATATATTAATATTAATAATATATTAATATATAATATATTATACATAATATATTATATATAATATACATAATATGTATTATATATAATATACATAATATATATTATATATATATAATTCACTTGTTTGTTTTTATACACATAGGTTGATTCCATATCTGATTATTAGAAATAGTGCTAGAGTAAACATAAGAGTGCAGATATTTTTCAAACACAATGATTTCATTTCCTATGGATATATACCCAGTAGTGGGATTGCTGGGTTATGTGATCGAATGATTGTTTTTTTTTTTATTTTTTATTTTTTAGCGAACTTCCATAAAGTTTTGCTTAATGGTTGTACTAGTTTACAACCCCATCAACAGTGCGTAAGTGTTCCGTTTTCTCCACTTCCTTGCCAACTCTTGTTATCTTTTACCTTTTTGCTAATAGCCATTCTAATGGGTGAACTGGTATCTCATTGCGGTTTTGATTTGCATTTCCCTGATGGTTAGTGATGTTGAACATGATTTTATTATATATTCGTCTTGACCCTTTCTATATTTTCTCTTGTGGCATTTCTTTTAGTTTATTTTGTCCTTTTTTTTTTTTTTTTTGCGAAGGAGTCTTGCTCTGTTGCCCAAGCTGGAGTGCAGTGGTGCAATCGGGGCTCACGGCAACCTCCATCTCCCTGGTTCGAGCAATTCCCCTGCCTCAGCCTGCTGAGTAGCTGGGGTTACAGGCACACGCCATCATGTTTGGCTAAATTTTTGTATTTTTAGTAGAGAAATGATTTCACCATATTGGTCAGGCTGGTCTCAAACTCCTGACCTCAGGCAATCCGCCTGCCTCAGCCTCCCAGTTTTGCCCATTTTTAAATAAGTTATTTATGTTTTTGCTGTTGAGTTGTTTAAGTTTGTTATATAATCTGGGCATTAACTCCTTAGCAGATGTATAGTTTGCAAATATTGTATCCCATTCTGTAAGTTGTTTTTTCACTCTGTTAAGTTTCCTTTGCTGTGCAAAAGCATTTTAGTTTGATGAAACCCCATTTATCTCTTTTTGCTTTTGTTGCCTGTGCTTTTGACGTCTCATTTAAAAAATCCTTGTAGAACCCAAAGTTATAGAGAATTTCCCACATGTTATCTTCTAGTAGTTTTTCATAGTTTTCAATCTTACCTTTAGGTCTTTAATCGCATTTGAGTTGATTTTTGTATAAGGTAAAAGATAGGGGTCTAATTTCATTATCCCACATGTAGATATCCAATCTTCTCAGTACCATTTAATGAAGAGACTGTCTTTACCCCTGTGTGTGCTCTTGACTCCTTTTTGGAAAATCAGTTGACTTTAGGTATGAGAATTTATTTCTGAGCTGTATATTCTCTTCCATTGGTCTATGTGTTTGCTTTATGGCAGTGCCATGCTGTTTTGCTTACTATGGCTTTGTAGTATATTTTGAAGTCAGGTAGTGTGGTGCCTCCAGCTTTGTTATTTTTGCACAGGATTGCTTTGGTTATTTGGGGTCTTTTCTGGTTTCATACAAATTTTAGGGTATTTTTTTCTATTTCTGTGAAGAATTTCATTGGTATTTTGATAGGGATTGCATTGAATCTGTAGGACATTTTGTTAGTATGGTCATTTCAATAGTATCAGTTCTTCCATTCCATGAGTATATAGTGTCCATTTTTTGTGGATCGTAAATTTTTCCATCAGTGTGTTATAGTTTTCATTGTAGAGATCTTTCACGACCTTGATTAAATTTATCTGCAGATTTCTTGGTAGCTATTGTAAATGGAATTCCTTTCTTGATGACTTTTTCAGATAGTTCACTATTAGTGTATAGAAACAACACTGAATTTTCTGTGTTGATTTTGTATACTACAACTTTACTGAATTTATTTATGATTTCTAGTAGTTTTTGGTCAAGTCTTTAGGGTTCTCACTCTATATAAGTATATATAGAAAGAACCCTAAAGAGAGAGAGATCATATATATCTATATGATCATATATATAGATGTATACATATGTATGTGAGATCACATTTTCTACAAACAGAAACAATCTGACTTCCTTCTTTCCAGTTTGGATCCCTCTTATTTATTTCTTTTGTCTAATTGCTCTGGCTCTGACCTCCAGTACTATGCTAAATAGAAGTGGTAGAAGTTGACATCCTTGTCTTCCTCCATATCATAGAGGAAAAGCATTTAACTATTCACCATAAATAAGATGTTAGCTGTGGGTTTGTCACATATGGCCTTTACTGCGTTGAGGTACACTCCTATACCTACTTTCTTGACAGTTTTTATCATAAAGGAATGTTGACTTTTGTCAAGTGTTCTTTTTGCATCTGTTGAAATGATCACATGGTTTTTGTTCTTCTTTCTATTGTGGTGGTGTATCATATTTACTGATTTGTGCATGTTAAGCCATCCTTTCATCCCTGGGATGAACCCCACTTGATTATAGTGAATACTCTTTTTAGTGTGCTGTCGAAGTCAGTTCACTTGTATCTTGTTGAGAATTTTTGTATCTATGTTCTTCAGGAATATTGGCCTGTTATTTTCATTTTGTGCGTGTCTTTGTCTGGTTTTAGAATCAGGATGTTGCGAGCCTCATAAGATGAGTATGGAAGTATTCCTTCCTCATTACTTTTGTGGAAAAGTTTGTGGAGAATTGGTAGTTATTCTTTAACTGTTTGGTAGAATTCAGCAGTGAAGACATCAGGTCCTGGGTGTTGGTTGTTGTTGTTGTTGTTTTGATGGAAGATGTTTTATTATTGATTCAATTTCCAAACTCATTATTGATGTGTTCAGATGTTATATTTCCTCACAATTTAATCTGGGTAGTTGTATGTGTGCAGAAATTTATTCATTTTATTCTACATTATCAAATTTGTTGGCATATAGTTATGAGTAATGTCTTACAATCCCTTCTATTTCTGTGGTGTATCAGTTGTAATGTCTCCTTTTTCATCTTTTATTTATTTGAATTTTCTCTCCTTTTGTCTTAGTTTAGCTAAAGGTTTGTCAGTTTTACCTTTACACTTTGTCTTATTTATCTTTTGAAATATTTTTTAGTGTCTGTTTCATTTATATCTGCTGTGAGCTTTATTATTTCCTTCCTTCTACCAATTTTGGGTTTAGTTTGTTTTTGATGTTCTAGTTACTTGAAGTGTATAATTTTGCTTTGTGATTTGAAAATCTTTCTTCTTTTTTGGTGTAGGCTTTTATTGCTATAAATTTCCCTCTTAGAACTGCTTTTGCTACGTTCCATAGGTTTGGGTATGTTGGATTTTCATTCTTACTTGTCTCAGTGACTTTTGAAATTTTCCTATTAATGTCTTAATGAGACCTATTGATTTCTTGGGTGCGTGCTATTTAATTTCCATGTTTTTATAAAATTTCCAAGGGCTTTCCTGTTGTTGATTTCTGACTTTATATCCCTGTAATCAGAAAAGATACTTCATATGATATCTGTCTTCTTAAGTTTGTTAAGACTTATTATGTGTCATAATGTATGATTGGTCCTAGAGAATGTTTGGTGTACAGTTGAGAATAATTTGTATTCTGCAGCTGTTGGATGATGTATTAGTCTGTTTTCATACTGCTGATAAAGACATACCCGAGACTGGGTAATTTACAGAGAAAAAGAGGTTTAGTGGACTCATAGTTCCACGTGGCTGGGGAGGTCTCCCAATCATGATGGAAGGCGAAAGACACATCTTACATGGTAGCAAACAAAATAGAATTGAGAACCAAGTGAAAGGGTTCCCCCTTATAAAACCATCAGATCTTGTTAGACGTATTCACTACCACAAGAACAGTATGGGGGAACCGCCCCCATGATTCAATTATCTCCCACTGGTTCCCTCCCACAACATGTATGAATTATGGGAGCTATAATCAAGATGAGATTTGGGTGGGGATATACAGCCAAACCATATCAGGTGAGATCTTCTTTACCTGCTAGGTCCATTTGGTCTATGGTATAGTTTGAGTCTGTCATTTTTTGGTTGATTTTCTCTTCATAGAATCTGTCCATTTTTAAAGTGGAGTGTTGAAATTTCCTACTAATATTGTATTGCAGTCTATCTCTACCTTTAAATCTAATATTTGCTTTATATATCTGGTTGTTCTGGTGTTGGGTACATATATAGTTACACCTAAGTAATATATATGTTATGTCCTCGTATTGAATTGGGCCTTTTATCATTTCATTATACAGTGACATTCTTTTTTTATATAGTTTTTTTATTTAAAGCCTTTTAAAATATGACATGACTGTGGCTACTCCTGCTTGCTTTTCATTTGTTTGCATAAAATATATTTTTCCATCTCTTCACTTTCAGTCTATTTGTCTTTAATAGTGAGGTAAGTATCATGTAGGCAGCATATAGGTGGGTTTTGCTATCTGAATCCATTCATCCACTTTATATCTTTTAAGTAGAGTTTAATCCACTTCTATTCAAGTTTATTATTGATAAATTAGGACTTCCTTCTACCATTTCATTAGTTGTTTTTTAGATTACTTGTTCACTTCTTCCTTTCTTATTGTTTATCCCTCTAGTTTGGTGGTTTTCTGTGGTGCTAAGCTTTGTTTCTTTTCCCTTTTTTGGTGTGTGTGTGTGTATCTGCTGTAATTTCTTTCTTTCTGGTTAGTGAAACTAACATACAGAGTCCTGTATTTGTAACAGACTATTTTACACTGATAACAACTTAACTTCTGTCACATAAAAATACTCTTGACTTCTCCCCCCCACACACATAATTTATATTTTTGTTACCTTACATTGCATCTTTATGAATGGTAGACTCCATGGAACATAGGATCTATGTCACAACTAAATCAATTATTTAATGGCAGCATTAAAGCAGCCCAAAGAATGTGAAAAACTGGTGTGGGTGTATTTAACTTTTTAAAAACTATGTTTCATAATGTTTTCATTAAAAAGTCTTTATCAGTTTGCTAATGCCTAATTTTTACAACCAGCCACCATAGATTTTACAGGATAAATATATTATTTCAGTGGTAATTGAAGCAGAATTTTTGTTGCTCTTCTTACCCTTAGAGATTGTGTATTATCCTCAGACGTAATTCTTTGATTTTTTTTTCTTTTCATGTTGTTACACATAGTTACCAACAATCAACGTGAGAATAACCTTTGAATATTTTCAAGCATTAAGATTTGTTTATACAGCTGCACAATTAGACAACCAACACTCTTGGGTCTTTACCTCTCAGCATACACCTGATTATTAACTTAAAGGTATGATGGGAAAAGTATCAATTTTTGTTGGTCACCTAGATTTGGAAATATGTAATAACTATAAGCTTGGGTCTGCTTCTTCAGAAGCCTAGGAATTGGAGTGATGGTTCTCTGAAGAGGCTGGAAACAAAGTATGTGTTTCCAGAAGGCTTAATAGAATATGTTGAGACATAGGCCATTAACACAAAAGTGAAAGAAATGCAAAAAATGTATGAAAGTAAGGATTTGAGAAGGGAAATTTTATTTTTAAGTCTAAGATTCCTATGAATTATATGAAAGTAAATGTCCTATCCTTAAAATTAGCCAAAGGAAGCACTTTACTTATCAATATGATATGACTTTTCATACTCTTATCTAAAGATATCCTAAACTAAGATCCAGTTTTCTAAGTAAAGACGTTTTAATCATGCTTTAAAGCATGTTAGATGATTCCTACCACATCACATCATGTTGTTTATATGTATGATTTAAACTGCATTTATTCTTCAACTCACTGGTTCCTTAGGCTTCTTATCTTTCCTTGCACGCTTAGATAATTTTATGTTAAATTGATTTTTAGAAGTTTAGTTGCTGGGCGTAGTGGCTGTCGCCTGTAAACCCAGTACTATGGGAATTCAAGGCAGGTGGATTGCTTGAGTCTTGGAGTTTGAGGCCTGCCTGGGAAAGATGACAAACCCCATTGATACAAAAATAAAAATATTAGCTGGATATGGTGGCACATGCCTGTGGTCCCAGCTACTCCAAGGCTGAGGTGGGAGGATGGCTTGAGTCCGAGAGGCAGAGGTGTGAGCCAAGATCATGCCCTGCTCTTCAGCCTGGGCAACCAAGCCAGACCCTGTTTCAAAAAAAAAAATCTAGTGAGATTTGATTTCTATTTCTATGTGATTCTAAACTAGGAGAGCTTCAAGGCTAATGACTATTAAAAAATGGCCATTGCTACTTGCATTTTCTATGAAGCCAGCATACACAGCAACGTGCAACCTAAAAACCAAGCTATTTAATAAGTAGCTTAGATTTCAGGTTTGATTGTCTTTGAGGTTTGATTATTGCAGAGATCAATTGCCAGAAAAAATATAGACTAATTCTGTATTTGGTCCTTTTATCATATGAAACATCCCATCGTTGGGTATAAATTAAGAGCAAATATGGATGTTTATACCGATAGCGGTGCAGAAATTTCCATGTTTATACAGATAGCGGTGTAGATATTTCCATGTTCATACAGATAGTGGTGTAGATATTTCCATGTTCATACAGATAGCGGTGTAGCTATTTCCATGTTCATACAGATAGCGGTGTAGATATTTCCATGTTCATACAGATGGCGGTGCAGATATTTCCATGTTCATACAGATGGCGGTGGAGATATTTGCATGTTCATACAGATGGCGGTATAGCTATTTCCATGTTCATGGAGATAGCGGTGTAGATATTTCCATGTTAATCCAGATGGCTGTGTAGAGATATCCATGTTCATACAGATGGCGGTGAAGATATTTCCATGTTCATACAGATGGCGGTGTAGATATTTCCATGTTCATACAGATAGTGGTGTAGATATTTCCATGTTCATACAGATAGGGGGGCTGATATTTCCATGTTCATACAGATAGCGGTGCTGATATTTCCATGTTTATACAGGTAGCGGTGTAGATATTTCCAGGTTTATACAGATAGCGGTGTAGACATTTCCATGTTTATACAGATAGCGGTGTAGATATTTCCATGTTTATACAGATAGAGGTGTAGATATCTCCATCTTAATACAGATGGCAGTTTAGATATTTATATGTTCATACAGACGGCCGTGCAGATATTTCCATGTTCATACAGATGGCGGTGTAGATATATCCATGTTCATACAGATAGCGGTGTAGTTTTTTCCATGTGTAAAGAGATAGCTGTGTAGATATTTCCATGTATACGCAGATAGCTGTGTAGATATTTCCATTTTCATGCAGATAGCGGTTTAGATATATCCATGTTCAAACAGATAGCGGTGTAGATATTTCCATGTTCATACAGATAGCTTTGCAGATATATCCATGTTTATACAGATAGCGGCGAAGATGTATGCATGTTTACACAGATAGCGGTGTAGGTATTTACATGTTTATACAGATAGCGGTGTAGATATTTCCATGTTCATACAGATAGTGCTGTAGATATTTCCATGTTCATCCAGATAGCGGTGCAGCTATTTCCATGTTCTTACAGATAGCGGTGTAGATATTTCCATGTTCGTACAGATAGCGGTGTAGATATTTCCATGTTCATACAGATAGCGGTGCTTATATTTCCATGTTTATACAGATAGCGGTGTAGATATTTCCATGTTCATACAGATAGCGGTGTAGATATTTGCATGTTTATACAGATAGCGGTGAAGATGTATGCATGTTTGCACAGATAGCGGTGTAGATATTTACATGTTCATACAGATATCGGTGAAGATATTTCCATGTTCATAAAGATAGCGGTGTAGATATTTCCATGTTCATACAGATAGCGGTGTAGATATTTCCATGTTCATACAGATAGCGGTGTAGATATTTCCATGTTCATCCAGAAGGCTGTGTAGATATTTCCATGTTCATACAGATAGCGGTGTAGATATTTCCATGTTTATATAGGTAGCAGTGTAGATATTTCCATGTTCATACAGATAGCGGTGTAGATATTTCCATGTTTATACAGATATCGGTGTAGATATTTCCATGTTTATACAGATAGCGGAGTAGATATCTCCATCTTAATACAGATGGCGGTGTAGATATTTATATGAACGTACAGATGGCGGTGCAGATATTTCCATGTTCATACAGATGGCGGTGTAGATATTTCCATGTTTATAGAGGTAGCGGTGTAGTTATTTCCATGTGTAAAGAGATAGCTGTATAGATATTTCCATGTATATGCAGATAGCTTTGTAGATATTTCCATTTTCATGCAGATAGCGGTGTAGATATTTCCATGTTCAAACAGATAGTGATGTAGATATTTCCATGTTCATACAGATAGCAGTGTAGGTATTTCCATGTTTAAACAGATAGTGGTGAAGATGTACACATGTTTACAGAGATAGCCGTGTAGATATTTCCATGCTCATAGAGATAGCGGTGTAGATATTTCCGTGTTCATCCAGATGGCTGTGTAGATATATCCATGTTCATACAGATGGCGGTGAAGATATTTCCATGTTCATACAGATAGCGGTGTAGATATTTCCATGTTCATACAGATAGCGGTGTAGATATTTCCATGTTAATACAGACAGCGGTGCTGATATTTCCATGTTCATCCAGATGGCTGTGTAGATATATCTATGTTCATACAGATGGTGGTGAAGATATTTCCATGTTCATACAGATATCGATGTAGATATTTCCATGTTCATACAGATAGCAGTGTAGGTATTTCCATGTTCATACAGATAGCGGTGTAGATATTTCCATGTTTATACAGATGGCGGTGTAGATATTTCCATGTTTATACAGATAGCGGTGTGGATATCTCCATCTTAATACAGATGGTGGTGTAGATATTTATATGTTCATGCAGATAGCGGTGCAGATATTTCCATGTTCATACAGATGGCGGTGTAGGTATTTCTATGTTTATAGAGATAGCGGTGTAGTTATTTCCATGTGTAGAGAAATAGCTTTGTAGATATTTCCATGTATATGCAGATAGCTCTGTAGATATTTCCATTTTCATGCAGATAGCGGTGTAGATATTTACATGTTCATACAGATAGCGGTGGAGATATTTCCATGTTTATACAGATAGCGGTGAAGATGTATGCATGTTTACACAGATAGCGGTGTAGATATTTCCATGTTCATTCAGGTAGCGGTGTAGATATTTCCATGTTCATCCAGATGGCTGTGTAGGTATATCCATGTTCATACAGATGGCGGTGAAGATATTTCCATGTTCATACAGATAGCGGTGTAGATCTTTCCATGTTCATACAGATAGCGGTGTAGATATTTCCATGTTCATACACATAGAGGTGTAGCTATTTCCATATTCATACAGATTGCGGCGTAGATATTTCCATGTTCATCCAGATGGCTGTGTAGATATATCCATGTTCATACAGATGGCGGTGAAGATATTTCCATGTTCATACAGATAGCAGTGTAGATATTTCCATGTTCATACAGATAGTGGTGTAGATATTTCCATGTTCATACAGATAGCGGTGTATCTATTTCCATGTTCATACATATAGCGGTGTAGATATTTCCATGTTCATCCAGATGGCTGTGTAGATATTTCCATGTTCATACAGATAGCGGTGCTGATATTTCCATGTTTATACAGGTAGCGGTGTAGATATTTCCATGTTTATACAGATAGCGGTTTAGATATTTCCATGTTTATACAGATAGCGGTGTAGATATTTCCATGTTTATACAGATAGCGGTGTAGATATCTCCATCTTAATACAGATGGCAGTGTAGATATTTATATGTTCATGCAGATGGCGGTGAAGATATCTCCATGTTCATACAGATGGCGGTGTAGATATTTCCATGTTAATAGAGATAGCGGTGTAGTTATTTCCATGTGTAAAGAAATAGCTTTGTAGATATTTCCATGTATATGCAGATAGCTGTGTAGATATTTCCATTTTCATGCAGATAGCGGAGTAGATATTTCAATGTTCAAACAGATAGCGGTGTAGATATTTCCATGTTCATACAGATAGCGGTGTAGATATTTCCAAGTTTATACAGATAGCGGTGAAGATGTATGCATGTTTACACAGATAGTGGTGTAGATATTTCCATGTTCATACAGATAGCGGTGTAGATATTTCCATGTTCATTCAGATGGCTATGTAGATATATCCATGTTCATACAGATGGCGGTGAAGATATTTCCATGTTCATACAGATAGCGGTGTAGATATTTCCATGTTCATACAGATAGCTGTGTAGATATTTCCATGTTGATTCAGACAGCGGTGTAGATATTTCCATGTTCATAAAGATAGTGGTGTAGATATTTCCATGTTCATACAGATAGCGGTGTAGCTATTTCCATGTTCATCCAGATGGCTGTGTAGTTATATCCATGTTCATACAGATGGCGATAAAGATATTTCCATGATGATACAGATAGCGGTGAAGATATTTCCATGTTCATACAGATAGCCGTGTAGACATTTCCATGTTCATACAGATAGCGGTGTAGCTATTTCCATGTTCATACAGACAGCGGTGTAGATATTTCCATGTTCATCCAGATGGGTGTGTAGATATTTCCATGTTCATACAGATAGCGGTGCTGATATTTCCATGTTTATACAGGTATCAGTGTAGATATTCCCATGTTTATACAGATAGCGGTGTAGATATTTCCATGTTTATACAGATAGAGGTGAAGATGTATGCATGTTTACACAGTTAGCGGTGCAGATATTTCCATGTTCATACAGATAGCGGTGTAGATATTTCCATGTTCATCCAGATGGCTGTGTAGATATATCCATGTTCATTCAGATGGTGGTGAAGATATTTCCATGTTCATACAGATAGCGGTGTAGATATTTCCATGTTCATACAGATAGCTGTGTAGATATTTCCATGTTCATACAGACAAGGGAGTAGATATTTCCATGTTCATACAGATAGTGGTGTAGATATTTCCATGTTCATACAGATAGCGGTGTAGCTATTTGCATGTTCATACAGATAGCGGTGTAGATATTTCCATGTTCATAGAGATAGCGGTGTAGATATTTCCATGTTCATACAGATAGCGGTGCTGATATTTCCATGTTTATACAGGTAGCGGTGTAGATATTTCCATGTTTATACAGATAGCGGTGTACATATTTCCATGTTTATACAGATAGCGGTGTAGATATTATCATGTTTATACAGATAGCGGTGTAGGTATCTCCATCTTAATACAGATGGCGGTGTAGATATTTATATGTTCATACAGATGGCGGTGCAGATATTTCCATGTTCATACAGATGGCGGTGTAGATATTTCCATGTTTATGGAGACTGCGGTGTAGATATTTCCATGTGTAAAGAAATAGCTTTGTAAATATTTCCATGTATATGCAGATAGCTGTGTAGATATTTCCATTTTAATGCAGATGGCGGTGTAGATATTTCCATGTTCAAACAGATAGCTGTGTAGATATTTCCATGTACATACAGATAGCGGTGTAGATATTTTCATGTTTATACAGATAGCGGTGAAGATGTATGCATGTTAACACAGATAGCTGTGTAGATATTTCCAAGTTCATACAGATAGCGGTGTAGATATTTCCATGTTCATCCAGATGTCTGTGTAGATATATCCATGTTCATACAGATGGCGGTGAAGATATTTCCATGTTCATGCAGACAGCGGTGTAGATATTTCCATGTTCATACAGATAGCGGTGTAGACATTTCCATGTTCATGCTGATAGCGGTGTAGCTATTTCCATGTTCATACAGATAGCGGTGTAGATATTTCCATGTTCATACAGATGGCTGTGTAGATATGTCCATGTTCATACAGATGGCGGTGAAGATATTTCCATGTTCATACAGACGGCGGTGTAGATATTTCCATGTTCATACAGATAGCACTGTAGATATTTCCATGTTCATACAGACAGCGGTGCTGTTATTTCCATGTTCATCCAGATGGCTGTGTAGACATATCCATGTTCATACAGATGGCGGTGAAGATATTTCCATGTTCATACAGATATCGGTGTAGATATTTCCATGTTCATAGAGATAGCGGTGTAGATATTTCCATGTTCATACAGATAGCGGTGCTGATATTTCCATGTTTATTCAGGTAGCGGTGTTGATATTTCCATGTTTATACAGATAGCGGTGTAAATATTTCCATGTTTATACAGATAGCGGTGTAGATATTTTCATGTTTATACAGATAGCGGTGCAGATATTTCCATCTTAATACAGATGGCGGTGTAGATATTTATATGTCCATACAGATGGCGGTGCAGATATTTCCATGTTCATTCAGATGGCGGTGTAGATATTTCCATGTTTATAGAGATTGCGGTGTAGATATTTCCATGTGTAAAGAAATAGCTTTGTAGATATTTCCATGTACATGCAGAGAGCTGTGTAGATATTTCCATTTTCATGCAGATAGCGGTGTAGATATTTCCATGTTCAAACAGATAGCTGTGTAGATATTTCCATGTTCATACAGATAGCTGTGTAGATATTTCCATGTTCATACAGATAGCGGTGTAGCTATTTCCATGTTCATACAGATAGCGGTGTAGATATTTCCATATGCATCCGGATTGCTGTGTAGGTATATCCATCTTCATGCAGATGGCGGTGAAGATATTTCCATGTTCATACAGATAGCGGTTTAGATATTTCCATGTTTATACAGATATCGGTGTATATATTTCCATGTTTATACAGATAGCGGAGTAGATATCTCCATCTTAATTCAGATGGCGGTGTAGATATTTATATGATCATACAGATGGCGGTGCAGATATTTCCATGTTCATACAGATGGCGGTGTAGATATTTTCATGTTTATAGAGGTAGCGGTGTAGTTATTTCCATGTGTAAAGAGATAGCTGTATAGATATTTCCATGTATATGCAGATAGCTTTGTAGATATTTCCATTTTCATGCAGATAGCGGTGTAGATATTTCCATGTTCAAACAGATAGCGGTGTAGATATTTCCATGTTCATACAGATATCAGTGTAGATATTTCCATGTTTAAACAGATAGTGGTGAAGATGTATACATGTTTACAGAGATAGCGGTGTAGATATTTCCATGCTCATACAGATAGCGGTGTAGATATTTCCGTGTTCATCCAGATGGCTGTGTAGATATATCCATGTTCATAAAGATGGCGGTGAAGATATTTCCATGTTCATACAGATAGCGGTGTAGATATTTCCATGTTCATACAGATAGCGGTGTAGATATTTCCATGTTCATACAGACAGCGGTGCTGATATTTCCATGTTCATCCAGATGGCTGTGTAGATATATCTATGTTCATACAGATGGTGGTGAAGATATTTCCATGTTCATACAGATATCGGTGTAGATATTTCCATGTCCATACAGATAGCAGTGTAGGTATTTCCATGTTCATACAGATAGCGGTGCTGATATTTCCATGTTTATACAGGTAGCAGTGTAGATATTTCCATGTTTATACAGATAGTGGTGTAGATATTTCCATGTTTATACAGATAGCGGTGTAGATATTTCCATGTTTATACAGATAGTGGTGTAGATATTTCCATGTTTATAGAGATAGCGGTGTAGTTATTTCCATGTGTAAAGAGATAGCTTTGTAGATATTTCAATGTATATGCAGATAGCTGTGTAGATATTTCCATTTTCATGCAGATAGCGGTGTAGATATTTCCATGTTCATACAGATAGCGGTGCTGATATTTCCATGTTTATACAGGTAGCGGTGTAGATATTTCCATGTTTATACAGATAGCGGTGTAGATATTTCCATGTTTATACAGATAGCGGTGTAGATATTTCCTTGTTTATACAGATAGCTGTGTAGATATCTCCATCTTAATAGAGATGGCGGTGTAGATATTTATATGTTCATACAGATGGCTGTGCAGAGATTTCCATGTTCATACAGATGGTGGTGTAGATATTTCCATGTTTATAGAGATAGAGGTGAAGTTATTTCAGTGTGTAAAGAAATAGCTTTGTAGATATTTCCGTGTATATGCAGATAGCTGTGTAGATATTTCCATTTTCATGCAGATAGCGGTGTAGATATTTCCATGTTCAGATAGCGGTGTAGATATTTCCATGTTCATACAGATAGCGGTGTAGATATTTCCATGTTTATACGGATAGCTGTGTAGATATCTCCATCTTAATACAGATGTCGGTGAAGATATTTATATGTTCATACAGATGGCGGTGCAGATATTTCCATGTTCATACAGATGGCGGTGTAGATATTTCCATGTTCATACAGATAGCAGTGTAGTTATTTCCATGTGTAAAGAGATAGCTCTGTAGATATTTCCATGTATATGCAGATAGCTGAGTAGATATTTCCATTTTCATGCTGATAGCGGTTTAGATATTTAAATGTTCAAACAGATAGCGGTGTAGATATTTCCATGTTCATACAGATAGCGGTGTAGATATTTCCATATTCATCCAGATGGCTGTGTAGATATATCCATGTTCATACAGATGGCGGTGAACATATTTCCATGTTCATACAGATAGCGGTGTAGATATTTCCATGTTCATACAGATAGCGGTGTAGATATTTCCATGTTCCTTACAGATAGCGGTGTAGATATTTCCATGTTCCTTACAGATAGCGGTGTAGCTATTTCCATGTTCATACAGATAGCGGTGTAGATATTTCCATGTTCATCCAGATGGGTGTGTAGATAAATCCATGTTCATACAGATGGTGGTGAAGATATTTCCATGTTCATACAGATAGCGGTGTAGATATTTCCATGTTTATACAGATATCGGTGCAGATATTTCCATGTTCATACAGATAGCGGTGTAGATATTTCCATGTTTATACGGATAGCGGTGTAGATATCTCCATCTTAATACAGATGTCGGTGAAGATATTTATATGTTCATACAGATGGCGGTGCAGATATTTCCATGTTCATACAGATGGCGGTGTAGATATTTCCATGTTCATACAGATAGCAGTGTAGTTATTTCCATGTGTAAAGAGATAGCTCTGTAGATATTTCCATGTATATGCAGATAGCTGTGTAGATATTTCCATTTTCATGCTGATAGCGGTTTAGATATTTAAATGTTCAAACAGATAGCGGTGTAGATATTTCCATGTTCATACAGATAGCGGTGTAGATATTTCCATATTCATCCAGATGGCTGTGTAGATATATCCATGTTCATACAGATGGCGGTGAACATATTTCCATGTTCATACAGATAGCGGTGTAGATATTTCCATGTTCATACAGATAGCGGTGTAGATATTTCCATGTTCATTACAGATAGCGGTGTAGCTATTTCCATGTTCATACAGATAGCGGTGTAGATATTTCCATGTTCATCCAGATGGGTGTGTAGATAATTCCATGTTCATACAGATGGTGGTGAAGATATTTCCATGTTCATACAGATAGCGGTGTAGATATTTCCATGTTTATACAGATATCGGTGTAGATATTTCCATGTTTATACAGATAGCGGAGTAGATATCTCCAACTTAATACAGATGGCGGTGTAGATATTTATATGATCATACAGAGGGAGGTGCAGATATTTCCATGTTCATACAGATGGCGGTGTAGATATTTCCATGTTTATAGAGGTAGCGGTGTAGTTATTTCCATGTGTAAAGAGATAGCTGTATAGATATTTCCATGTATATGCAGATAGCTTTGTAGATATTTCCATTTTCATGCAGATAGCTGTGTAGATATTTCCATGTTCAAACAGATAGTGGTGTAGATATTTCCATGTTCATACAGATAGCAGTGTAGATATTTCCATGTTTAAACAGATAGTGGTGAAGATGTATACATGTTTACAGAGATAGCCGTGTAGATATTTCCATGCTCATACAGATAGCGGTGTAGATATTTCCATGTTCATCCAGATGGCTGTGTAGATATATCCATGTTCATACAGATGGCGGTGAAGATATTTCCATGTTCATACAGATAGCGGTGTAGATATTTCCATGTTCATACAGATAGCGGTGTAGTTATTTCCATGTTCGTACAGACAGAGGTGCTGATATTTCCATGTTCATCCAGATGGCTGTGTAGATATATCTATGTTCATACAGATGGTGGTGAAGATATTTCCATGTTCATACAGATATCGGTGTAGATATTTCCATGTTCATACAGATAGCAGTGTAGGTATTTCCATGTTCATACAGATAGCGGTGTAGATATTTCCATGTTTATACAGATGGCGGTGTAGATATTTCCATGTTTATACAGATAGCGGTGTGGATATCTCCATCTTAATACAGATGGTGGTGTAGATATTTATATGTTCATGCAGATAGCGGTGCAGATATTTCCATGTTCATACAGATGGCGGTGTAGGTATTTCTATGTTTATGGAGATAGCGGTGTAGTTATTTCTATGTGTAAAGAAATAGCTTTGTAGATATTTCCATGTATATGCAGATAGCTCTGTAGATATTTCCATTTTCATGCAGATAGCGGTGTAGATATTTACATGTTCATACTGATAGCGGTGGAGATATTTCCATGTTTATACAGATAGCGGTGAAGATGTATGCATGTTTACACAGATAGCGGTGTAGATATTTCCATGTTCATTCAGGTAGCGGTGTAGATATTTCCATGTTCATCCAGATGGCTGTGTAGGTATATCCATGTTCATACAGATGGCGGTGAAGATATTTCCATGTTCATACACATAGCGGTGTAGATCTTTCCATGTTCATACAGATAGCGGTGTAGATATTTCCATGTTCATACAGATAGAGGTGTAGCTATTTCCATGTTCATACAGATTGCGGCGTAGATATTTCCATGTTCATCCAGATGTCTGTGTAGATATATCCATGTTCATACAGATGGCGGTGAACATATTTCCATGTTCATACAGATAGCGGTGTAGATATTTCCATGTTCATACAGATAGCGGTGTAGATATTTCCATGTTCATTACAGATAGCGGTGTAGCTATTTCCATGTTCATACAGATAGCGGTGTAGATATTTCCATGTTCATCCAGATGGGTGTGTAGATAATTCCATGTTCATACAGATGGTGGTGAAGATATTTCCATGTTCATACAGATAGCGGTGTAGATATTTCCATGTTTATACAGATATCGGTGTAGATATTTCCATGTTTATACAGATAGCGGAGTAGATATCTCCAACTTAATACAGATGGCGGTGTAGATATTTATATGATCATACAGAGGGAGGTGCAGATATTTCCATGTTCATACAGATGGCGGTGTAGATATTTCCATGTTTATAGAGGTAGCGGTGTAGTTATTTCCATGTGTAAAGAGATAGCTGTATAGATATTTCCATGTATATGCAGATAGCTTTGTAGATATTTCCATTTTCATGCAGATAGCTGTGTAGATATTTCCATGTTCAAACAGATAGTGGTGTAGATATTTCCATGTTCATACAGATAGCAGTGTAGATATTTCCATGTTTAAACAGATAGTGGTGAAGATGTATACATGTTTACAGAGATAGCCGTGTAGATATTTCCATGCTCATACAGATAGCGGTGTAGATATTTCCATGTTCATCCAGATGGCTGTGTAGATATATCCATGTTCATACAGATGGCGGTGAAGATATTTCCATGTTCATACAGATAGCGGTGTAGATATTTCCATGTTCATACAGATAGCGGTGTAGTTATTTCCATGTTCGTACAGACAGAGGTGCTGATATTTCCATGTTCATCCAGATGGCTGTGTAGATATATCTATGTTCATACAGATGGTGGTGAAGATATTTCCATGTTCATACAGATATCGGTGTAGATATTTCCATGTTCATACAGATAGCAGTGTAGGTATTTCCATGTTCATACAGATAGCGGTGTAGATATTTCCATGTTTATACAGATGGCGGTGTAGATATTTCCATGTTTATACAGATAGCGGTGTGGATATCTCCATCTTAATACAGATGGTGGTGTAGATATTTATATGTTCATGCAGATAGCGGTGCAGATATTTCCATGTTCATACAGATGGCGGTGTAGGTATTTCTATGTTTATGGAGATAGCGGTGTAGTTATTTCTATGTGTAAAGAAATAGCTTTGTAGATATTTCCATGTATATGCAGATAGCTCTGTAGATATTTCCATTTTCATGCAGATAGCGGTGTAGATATTTACATGTTCATACTGATAGCGGTGGAGATATTTCCATGTTTATACAGATAGCGGTGAAGATGTATGCATGTTTACACAGATAGCGGTGTAGATATTTCCATGTTCATTCAGGTAGCGGTGTAGATATTTCCATGTTCATCCAGATGGCTGTGTAGGTATATCCATGTTCATACAGATGGCGGTGAAGATATTTCCATGTTCATACACATAGCGGTGTAGATCTTTCCATGTTCATACAGATAGCGGTGTAGATATTTCCATGTTCATACAGATAGAGGTGTAGCTATTTCCATGTTCATACAGATTGCGGCGTAGATATTTCCATGTTCATCCAGATGTCTGTGTAGATATATCCATGTTCATACAGATGGCGGTGAAGATATTTCCATGTTCATACAGATAGTAGTGTAGATATTTCCATGTTCATACAGATAGTGGTGTAGATATTTCCATGTTCATACAGATAGCGGTGTATCTATTTCCATGTTCATACATATAGCGGTGTAGATATTTCCATGTTCATCCACAAGGCTGTGTAGATATTTCCATGTTCATACAGATAGCGGTGCTGATATTTCCATGTTTATACAGGTAGCGGTGTAGATATTTCCATGTTTATACAGATAGCGGTTTAGATATTTCCATGTTTATACAGATAGCGGTGTAGATATTTCCATGTTTATACAGATAGCGGTGTAGATAACTCCATCTTAATACAGATGGCAGTGTAGATATTTATATGTTCATACAGATGGCGGTGAAGATATCTCCATGTTCATACAGATGGCGGTGTAGATATTTCCATGTTAATAGAGATAGCGGTGTAGTTATTTCCATGTGTAAAGAAATAGCTTTGTAGATATTTCCATGTATATGCAGATAGCTGTGTAGATATTTCCATTTTCATGCAGATAGCGGAGTAGATATTTCAATGTTCAAACAGATAGCGGTGTAGATATTTCCATGTTTATACAGATAGCGGTGAAGATGTATGCCTGTTTACACAGATAGTGGTGTAGATATTTCCATGTTCATACAGATAGCGGTGTAGATATTTCCATGTTCATTCAGATGGCTATGTAGATATATCCATGTTCATACAGATGGCGGTGAAGATATTTCCATGTTCATACAGATAGCGGTGTAGATATTTCCATGTTCATACAGATAGCTGTGTAGATATTTCCATGTTGATTCAGACAGCGGTGTAGATATTTCCATGTTCATACAGATAGTGGTGTAGATATTTCCATGTTCATACAGATAGCGGTGTAGCTATTTCCATGTTCATCCAGATGGCTGTGTAGTTATATCCATGTTCATACAGATGGCGATAAAGATATTTCCATGATCATACAGATAGCGGTGTAGATATTTCCATGTTCATACAGATAGCGGTGTAGACATTTCCATGTTCATACAGATAGCGGTGTAGCTATTTCCATGTTCATACAGACAGCGGTGTAGATATTTCCATGTTCATCCAGATGGGTGTGTAGATATTTCCATGTTCATACAGATAGCGGTGCTGATATTTCCATGTTTATACAAGTAGCGGTGTAGATATTCCCATGTTTATACAGATAGCGGTGAAGATATTTCCATGTTTATACAGATAGAGGTGAAGATGTATGCATGTTTACACAGTTAGCGGTGCAGATATTTCCATGTTCATACAGATAGCGGTGTAGATATTTCCATGTTCATCCAGATGGCTGTGTAGATATATCCATGTTCATTCAGATGGCGGTGAAGATATTTCCATGTTCATACAGATAGCGGTGTAGATATTTCCATGTTCATACAGATAGCTGTGTAGATATTTCCATGTTCATACAGACAACGGAGTAGATATTTCCATGTTCATACAGATAGTGGTGTAGATATTTCCATATTCATACAGATAGCGGTGTAGCTATTTGCATGTTCATACAGATAGCGGTGTAGATATTTCCATGTTCATACAGATAGCTGTGTAGATATTTCCATGTTCATACAGACAACGGAGTAGATATTTCCATGTTCATACAGATAGTGGTGTAGATATTTCCATGTTCATACAGATAGCGGTGTAGCTATTTGCATGTTCATACAGATAGCGGTGTAGATATTTCCATGTTCATAGAGATAGCGGTGTAGATATTTCCATGTTCATACAGATAGCGGTGCTGATATTTCCATGTTTATACAGGTAGCGGTGTAGATATTTCCATGTTTATACAGATAGCGGTGTACATATTTCCATGTTTATACAGATAGCGGTGTAGATATTATCATGTTTATACAGATAGCGGTGTAGGTATCTCCATCTTAATACAGATGGCGGTGTAGATATTTATATGTTCATACAGATGGCGGTGCAGATATTTCCATGTTCATACAGATGGCGGTGTAGATATTTCCATGTTTATGGAGACTGCGGTGTAGATATTTCCATGTGTAAAGAAATAGCTTTGTAAATATTTCCATGTATATGCAGATAGCTGTGTAGATATTTCCATTTTAATGCAGATAGCGGTGTAGATATTTCCATGTTCAAACAGATAGCTGTGTAGATATTTCCATGTACATACAGATAGCGGTGTAGATATTTTCATGTTTATACAGATAGCGGTGAAGATGTATGCATGTTAACACAGATAGCTGTGTAGATATTTCCAAGTTCATACAGATAGCGGTGTAGATATTTCCATGTTCATCCAGATGTCTGTGTAGATATATCCATGTTCATACAGATGGCGGTGAAGATATTTCCATGTTCATGCAGACAGCGGTGTAGATATTTCCATGTTCATACAGATAGCGGTGTAGACATTTCCATGTTCATGCTGATAGCGGTGTAGCTATTTCCATGTTCATACAGATAGCGGTGTAGATATTTCCATGTTCATACAGATGGCTGTGTAGATATGTCCATGTTCATACAGATGGCGGTGAAGATATTTCCATGTTCATACAGACGGCGGTGTAGATATTTCCATGTTCATACAGATAGCACTGTAGATATTTCCATGTTCATACAGACAGCGGTGCTGTTATTTCCATGTTCATCCAGATGGCTGTGTAGACATATCCATGTTCATACAGATGGCGGTGAAGATATTTCCATGTTCATACAGATATCGGTGTAGATATTTCCATGTTCATAGAGATAGCGGTGTAGATATTTCCATGTTCATACAGATAGCGGTGCTGATATTTCCATGTTTATTCAGGTAGCGGTGTTGATATTTCCATGTTTATACAGATAGCGGTGTAGATATTTCCATGTTTATACAGATAGCGGTGTAGATATTTTCATGTTTATACAGATAGCGGTGCAGATATTTCCATCTTAATACAGATGGCGGTGTAGATATTTATATGTCCATACAGATGGCGGTGCAGATATTTCCATGTTCATTCAGATGGCGGTGTAGATATTTCCATGTTTATAGAGATTGCGGTGTAGATATTTCCATGTGTAAAGAAATAGCTTTGTAGATATTTCCATGTACATGCAGAGAGCTGTGTAGATATTTCCATTTTCATGCAGATAGCGGTGTAGATATTTCCATGTTCAAACAGATAGCTGTGTAGATATTTCCATGTTCATACAGATAGCGGTGTAGATATTTCCATGTTCATACAGATAGCGGTGTAGCTATTTCCATGTTCATACAGATAGCGGTGTAGATATTTCCATATGCATCCGGATTGCTGTGTAGGTATATCCATCTTCATGCAGATGGCGGTGAAGATATTTCCATGTTCATACAGATAGCGGTTTAGATATTTCCATGTTTATACAGATATCGGTGTATATATTTCCATGTTTATACAGATAGCGGAGTAGATATCTCCATCTTAATTCAGATGGCGGTGTAGATATTTATATGATCATACAGATGGCGGTGCAGATATTTCCATGTTCATACAGATGGCGGTGTAGATATTTCCATGTTTATAGAGGTAGCGGTGTAGTTATTTCCATGTGTAAAGAGATAGCTGTATAGATATTTCCATGTATATGCAGATAGCTTTGTAGATATTTCCATTTTCATGCAGATAGCGGTGTAGATATTTCCATGTTCAAACAGATAGCGGTGTAGATATTTCCATGTTCATACAGATATCAGTGTAGATATTTCCATGTTTAAACAGATAGTGGTGAAGATGTATACATGTTTACAGAGATAGCGGTGTAGATATTTCCATGCTCATACAGATAGCGGTGTAGATATTTCCGTGTTCATCCAGATGGCTGTGTAGATATATCCATGTTCATAAAGATGGCGGTGAAGATATTTCCATGTTCGTACAGATAGCGGTGTAGATATTTCCATGTTCATACAGATAGCGGTGTAGATATTTCCATGTTCTTACAGACAGCGGTGCTGATATTTCCATGTTCATCCAGATGGCTGTGTAGATACATCTATGTTCATACAGATGGTGGTGAAGATATTTCCATGTTCATACAGATATCGGTGTAGATATTTCCATGTCCATACAGATAGCAGTGTAGGTATTTCCATGTTCATACAGATAGCGGTGCTGATATTTCCATGTTTATACAGGTAGCGGTGTAGATATTTCCATGTTTATACAGATAGTGGTGTAGATATTTCCATGTTTATACAGATAGCGGTGTAGATATTTCCATGTTTATACAGATAGTGGTGTAGATATTTCCATGTTTATAGAGATAGCGGTGTAGTTATTTCCATGTGTAAAGAGATAGCTTTGTAGATATTTCCATGTATATGCAGATAGCTGTGTAGATATTTCCATTTTCATGCAGATAGCGGTGTAGATATTTCCATGTTCATACAGATAGCGGTGCTGATATTTCCATGTTTATACAGGTAGCGGTGTAGATATTTCCATGTTTATACAGATAGCGGTGTAGATATTTCCATGTTTATACAGATAGCGGTGTAGATATTTCCATGTTTATACAGATAGCTGTGTAGATATCTCCATCTTAATAGAGATGGCGGTGTAGATATTTATATGTTCATACAGATGGCTGTGCAGAGATTTCCATGTTCATACAGATGGTGGTGTAGATATTTCCATGTTTATAGAGATAGAGGTGAAGTTATTTCAGTGTGTAAAGAAATAGCTTTGTAGATATTTCCGTGTATATGCAGATAGCTGTGTAGATATTTCCATTTTCATGCAGATAGCGGTGTAGATATTTCCATGTTCAGATAGCGGTGTAGATATTTCCATGTTCATACAGATAGCGGTGTAGATATTTCCATGTTTATACGGATAGCTGTGTAGATATCTCCATCTTAATACAGATGTCGGTGAAGATATTTATATGTTCATACAGATGGCGGTGCAGATATTTCCATGTTCATACAGATAGCGGTGTAGATATTTCCATGTTCATTACAGATAGCGGTGTAGCTATTTCCATGTTCATACAGATAGCGGTGTAGATATTTCCATGTTCATCCAGATGGGTGTGTAGATAATTCCATGTTCATACAGATGGTGGTGAAGATATTTCCATGTTCATACAGATAGCGGTGTAGATATTTCCATGTTTATACAGATATCGGTGTAGATATTTCCATGTTTATACAGATAGCGGAGTAGATATCTCCAACTTAATACAGATGGCGGTGTAGATATTTATATGATCATACAGAGGGAGGTGCAGATATTTCCATGTTCATACAGATGGCGGTGAAGATATTTCCATGTTCATACAGATAGCGGTGTAGATATTTCCATGTTCATACAGATAGCGGTGTAGATATTTCCATGTTCGTACAGACAGAGGTGCTGATATTTCCATGTTCATCCAGATGGCTGTGTAGATATATCTATGTTCATACAGATGGTGGTGAAGATATTTCCATGTTCATACAGATATCGGTGTAGATATTTCCATGTTCATACAGATAGCAGTGTAGGTATTTCCATGTTCATACAGATAGCGGTGTAGATATTTCCATGTTTATACCGATGGCGGTGTAGATATTTCCATGTTTATACAGATAGCGGTGTGGATATCTCCATCTTAATACAGATGGTGGTGTAGATATTTATATGTTCATGCAGATAGCGGTGCAGATATTTCCATGTTCATACAGATGGCGGTGTAGGTATTTCTATGTTTATAGAGATAGCGGTGTAGTTATTTCTATGTGTAAAGAAATAGCTTTGTAGATATTTCCATGTATATGCAGATAGCTCTGTAGATATTTCCATTTTCATGCAGATAGCGGTGTAGATATTTACATGTTCATACTGATAGCGGTGGAGATATTTCCATGTTTATACAGATAGCGGTGAAGATGTATGCATGTTTACACAGATAGCGGTGTAGATATTTCCATGTTCATTCAGGTAGCGGTGTAGATATTTCCATGTTCATCCAGATGGCTGTGTAGGTATATCCATGTTCATACAGATGGCGGTGAAGATATTTCCATGTTCATACACATAGCGGTGTAGATCTTTCCATGTTCATACAGATAGCGGTGTAGATATTTCCATGTTCATACAGATAGAGGTGTAGCTATTTCCATGTTCATACAGATTGCGGCGTAGATATTTCCATGTTCATCCAGATGTCTGTGTAGATATATCCATGTTCATACAGATGGCGGTGAAGATATTTCCATGTTCATACAGATAGTAGTGTAGATATTTCCATGTTCATACAGATAGTGGTGTAGATATTTCCATGTTCATACAGATAGCGGTGTATCTATTTCCATGTTCATACATATAGCGGTGTAGATATTTCCATGTTCATCCACATGGCTGTGTAGATATTTCCATGTTCATACAGATAGCGGTGCTGATATTTCCATGTTTATACAGGTAGCGGTGTAGATATTTCCATGTTTATACAGATAGCGGTTTAGATATTTCCATGTTTATACAGATAGCGGTGTAGATATTTCCATGTTTATACAGATAGCGGTGTAGATAACTCCATCTTAATACAGATGGCAGTGTAGATATTTATATGTTCATACAGATGGCGGTGAAGATATCTCCATGTTCATACAGATGGCGGTGTAGATATTTCCATGTTAATAGAGATAGCGGTGTAGTTATTTCCATGTGTAAAGAAATAGCTTTGTAGATATTTCCATGTATATGCAGATAGCTGTGTAGATATTTCCATTTTCATGCAGATAGCGGAGTAGATATTTCAATGTTCAAACAGATAGCGGTGTAGATATTTCCATGTTTATACAGATAGCGGTGAAGATGTATGCCTGTTTACACAGATAGTGGTGTAGATATTTCCATGTTCATACAGATAGCGGTGTAGATATTTCCATGTTCATTCAGATGGCTATGTAGATATATCCATGTTCATACAGATGGCGGTGAAGATATTTCCATGTTCATACAGATAGCGGTGTAGATATTTCCATGTTCATACAGATAGCTGTGTAGATATTTCCATGTTGATTCAGACAGCGGTGTAGATATTTCCATGTTCATACAGATAGTGGTGTAGATATTTCCATGTTCATACAGATAGCGGTGTAGCTATTTCCATGTTCATCCAGATGGCTGTGAAGTTATATCCATGTTCATACAGATGGCGATAAAGATATTTCCATGATCATACAGATAGCGGTGTAGATATTTCCATGTTCATACAGATAGCGGTGTAGACATTTCCATGTTCATACAGATAGCGGTGTAGCTATTTCCATGTTCATACAGACAGCGGTGTAGATATTTCCATGTTCATCCAGATGGGTGTGTAGATATTTCCATGTTCATACAGATAGCGGTGCTGATATTTCCATGTTTATACAGGTAGCGGTGTAGATATTCCCATGTTTATACAGATAGCGGTGTAGATATTTCCATGTTTATACAGATAGAGGTGAAGATGTATGCATGTTTACACAGTTAGCGGTGCAGATATTTCCATGTTCATACAGATAGCGGTGTAGATATTTCCATGTTCATCCAGATGGCTGTGTAGATATATCCATGTTCATTCAGATGGCGGTGAAGATATTTCCATGTTCATACAGATAGCGGTGTAGATATTTCCATGTTCATACAGATAGCTGTGTAGATATTTCCATGTTCATACAGACAACGGAGTAGATATTTCCATGTTCATACAGATAGTGGTGTAGATATTTCCATATTCATACAGATAGCGGTGTAGCTATTTGCATGTTCATACAGATAGCGGTGTAGATATTTCCATGTTCATACAGATAGCTGTGTAGATATTTCCATGTTCATACAGATAGCGGTGCTGATATTTCCATGTTTATACAGGTAGCGGTGTAGATATTTCCATGTTTATACAGATAGCGGTGTACATATTTCCATGTTTATACAGATAGCGGTGTAGATATTATCATGTTTATACAGATAGCGGTGTAGGTATCTCCATCTTAATACAGATGGCGGTGTAGATATTTATATGTTCATACAGATGGCGGTGCAGATATTTCCATGTTCATACAGATGGCGGTGTAGATATTTCCATGTTTATGGAGACTGCGGTGTAGATATTTCCATGTGTAAAGAAATAGCTTTGTAAATATTTCCATGTATATGCAGATAGCTGTGTAGATATTTCCATTTTCATGCAGATAGCGGTGTAGATATTTCCATGTTCAAACAGATAGCTGTGTAGATATTTCCATGTACATACAGATAGCGGTGTAGATATTTTCATGTTTATACAGATAGCGGTGAAGATGTATGCATGTTAACACAGATAGCTGTGTAGATATTTCCAAGTTCATACAGATAGCGGTGTAGATATTTCCATGTTCATCCAGATGTCTGTGTAGATATATCCATGTTCATACAGATGGCGGTGAAGATATTTCCATGTTCATGCAGACAGCGGTGTAGATATTTCCATGTTCATACAGATAGCGGTGTAGACATTTCCATCTTCATGCTGATAGCGGTGTAGCTATTTCCATGTTCATACAGATAGCGGTGTAGATATTTCCATGTTCATCCAGATGGCTGTGTAGATATGTCCATGTTCATACAGATGGCGGTGAAGATATTTCCATGTTCATACAGACGGCGGTGTAGATATTTCCATGTTCATACAGATAGCACTGTAGATATTTCCATGTTCATACAGACAGCGGTGCTGTTATTTCCATGTTCATCCAGATGGCTGTGTAGATATATCCATGTTCATACAGATGGCGGTGAAGATATTTCCATGTTCATACAGATATCGGTGTAGATATTTCCATGTTCATAGAGATAGCGGTGTAGATATTTCCATGTTCATACAGATAGCGGTGCTGATATTTCCATGTTTATTCAGGTAGCGGTGTTGATATTTCCATGTTTATACAGATAGCGGTGTAGATATTTCCATGTTTATACAGATAGCGGTGTAGATATTTTCATGTTTATACAGATAGCGGTGCAGATATTTCCATCTTAATACAGATGGCGGTGTAGATATTTATATGTCCATACAGATGGCGGTGCAGATATTTCCATGTTCATTCAGATGGCGGTGTAGATATTTCCATGTTTATAGAGATTGCGGTGTAGATATTTCCATGTGTAAAGAAATAGCTTTGTAGATATTTCCATGTACATGCAGAGAGCTGTGTAGATATTTCCATTTTCATGCAGATAGCGGTGTAGATATTTCCATGTTCAAACAGATAGCCGTGTAGATATTTCCATGTTCATACAGATAGCGGTGCAGAAATTTCCATGTTTATACAGATAGCGGTGAAGATGTATGCATGTTAACACAGATAGCGGTGTAGCTATTTCCATGTTCATACAGATAGCGGTGTAGATATTTCCATGTTCATCCAGATGGGTGTGTAGATAAATCCATGTTCATACAGATGGCGGTGAAGATATTTCCATGTTCATACAGATAGCGGTGTAGATATTTCCATGTTTATACAGATATCGGTGTAGATATTTCCATGTTTATACAGATAGCGGAGTAGATATCTCCATCTTAATTCAGATGGCGGTGTAGATATTTATATGATCATACAGATGGCGGTGCAGATATTTCCATGTTCATACAGATGGCGGTGTAGATATTTCCATGTTTATAGAGGTAGCGGTGTAGTTATTTCCAAGTGTAAAGAGATAGCTGTATAGATATTTCCATGTATATGCAGATAGCTTTGTAGATATTTCCATTTTCATGCAGATAGCGGTGTAGATATTTCCATGTTCAAACAGATAGCGGTGTAGATATTTCCATGTTCATACAGATATCAGTGTAGATATTTCCATGTTTAAACAGATAGTGGTGAAGATGTATACATGTTTACAGAGATAGCTGTGTAGATATTTCCATGCTCATACAGATAGCGGTGTAGATGTTTCCGTGTTCATCCAGATGGCTGTGTAGATATATCCATGTTCATAAAGATGGCGGTGAAGATATTTCCATGTTCATACAGATAGCGGTGTAGATATTTCCATGTTAATACAGATAGCGGTGTAGATATTTCCATGTTCATACAGACAGCGGTGCTGATATTTCCATGTTAATCCAGATGGCTGTGTAGATATATCTATGTTCATACAGATGGTGGAGAAGATATTTCCATGTTCATACAGATATCGGTGTAGATATTTCCATGTCCATACAGATAGCAGTGTAGGTATTTCCATGTTCATACAGATAGCGGTGCTGATATTTCCATGTTTATACACGTAGCGGTGTAGATATTTCCATGTTTATACAGATAGTGGTGTAGATATTTCCATGTTTATACAGATAGTGGTGTAGATATTTCCATGTTTATACAGATAGCGGTGTAGATATTTCCATGTTTATACAGATAGTGGTGTAGATATTTCCATGTTTATACAGATAGTGGTGTAGATATTTCCATGTTTATACAGATAGCGGTTTAGATATTTCCATGTTTATACAGATAGTGGTGTAGATATTTCCATGTTTATAGAGATAGCGGTGTAGTTATTTCCATGTGTAAAGAGATAGCTTTGTAGATATTTCCATGTATATGCAGATAGCTGTGTAGATATTTCCATTTTCATGCAGATAGCGGTGTAGATATTTCCATGTTCATACAGATAGCGGTGTAGATATTTCCATGTTCATACAGATAGCGGTGCTGATATTTCCATGTTTATACAGGTAGCGGTGTAGATATTTCCATGTTTATACAGATAGCGGTGTAGATATTTCCATGTTTATACAGATAGCGGTGTAGATATTTCCATGTTTATACAGATAGCAGTGTAGATATCTCCATCTTAATAGAGATGGCGGTGTAGATATTTATATGTTCATACAGATGGCTCTGCAGAGATTTCCATGTTCATACAGATGGTGGTGTAGATATTTCCATGTTTATAGAGATAGAGGTGTTGTTATTTCCGTGTGTAAAGAAATAGCTTTGTAGATATTTCCGTGTATATGCAGATAGCTGTGTAGATATTTCCATTTTCATGCAGATAGAGGTGTAGATATTTCCATGTTCAGATAGCGGTGTAGATATTTCCAAGTTCATACAGATAGCGGTGTAGATATTTCCATGTTTATACAGAGAGCGGTGAAGATGTATGCATGTTTGCACAGATAGCGGTGTAGATATTTCCATGTTCATACAGATAGCGGTGTAGATATTTCCATGTTCATACAGATAGCGGTGCAGATATTTCCATGTTCATCCAGAAGGCGGTGTAGATATTTCCATGTTCATTCAGATAGCGGTGTTGATAGTTCCATGTTTATACATGTAGCCGTGTAGATATTTCCATGTTCATACAGATGGCGGTGTAGATATTTCCATGTTCGTACGTATGGCAGTGTAGATATTTCCATGTTAATAGAGATGGCGGTGTAGATATTTCCATGTTTATACAGATAGCAGTGTAATTATTTCCATATTTACAGAAGTAGCAGTGTAGATATTTCTATTGATATACAGATAGCTGTGTAGATATCTCCATCTTAATAGAGATGGCGGTGTAGATATTTATATGTTCATACAGATGGCTGTGCAGAGATTTCCATGTTCATACAGATGGTGGTGTAGATATTTCCATGTTTATAGAGATAGAGGTGAAGTTATTTCAGTGTGTAAAGAAATAGCTTTGTAGATATTTCCGTGTATATGCAGATAGCTGTGTAGATATTTCCATTTTCATGCAGATAGCGGTGTAGATATTTCCATGTTCAGATAGCGGTGTAGATATTTCCATGTTCATACAGATAGCGGTGTAGATATTTCCATGTTTATACGGATAGCTGTGTAGATATCTCCATCTTAATACAGATGTCGGTGAAGATATTTATATGTTCATACAGATGGCGGTGCAGATATTTCCATGTTCATACAGATAGCGGTGTAGATATTTCCATGTTCATTACAGATAGCGGTGTAGCTATTTCCATGTTCATACAGATAGCGGTGTAGATATTTCCATGTTCATCCAGATGGGTGTGTAGATAATTCCATGTTCATACAGATGGTGGTGAAGATATTTCCATGTTCATACAGATAGCGGTGTAGATATTTCCATGTTTATACAGATATCGGTGTAGATATTTCCATGTTTATACAGATAGCGGAGTAGATATCTCCAACTTAATACAGATGGCGGTGTAGATATTTATATGATCATACAGAGGGAGGTGCAGATATTTCCATGTTCATACAGATGGCGGTGAAGATATTTCCATGTTCATACAGATAGCGGTGTAGATATTTCCATGTTCATACAGATAGCGGTGTAGATATTTCCATGTTCGTACAGACAGAGGTGCTGATATTTCCATGTTCATCCAGATGGCTGTGTAGATATATCTATGTTCATACAGATGGTGGTGAAGATATTTCCATGTTCATACAGATATCGGTGTAGATATTTCCATGTTCATACAGATAGCAGTGTAGGTATTTCCATGTTCATACAGATAGCGGTGTAGATATTTCCATGTTTATACCGATGGCGGTGTAGATATTTCCATGTTTATACAGATAGCGGTGTGGATATCTCCATCTTAATACAGATGGTGGTGTAGATATTTATATGTTCATGCAGATAGCGGTGCAGATATTTCCATGTTCATACAGATGGCGGTGTAGGTATTTCTATGTTTATAGAGATAGCGGTGTAGTTATTTCTATGTGTAAAGAAATAGCTTTGTAGATATTTCCATGTATATGCAGATAGCTCTGTAGATATTTCCATTTTCATGCAGATAGCGGTGTAGATATTTACATGTTCATACTGATAGCGGTGGAGATATTTCCATGTTTATACAGATAGCGGTGAAGATGTATGCATGTTTACACAGATAGCGGTGTAGATATTTCCATGTTCATTCAGGTAGCGGTGTAGATATTTCCATGTTCATCCAGATGGCTGTGTAGGTATATCCATGTTCATACAGATGGCGGTGAAGATATTTCCATGTTCATACACATAGCGGTGTAGATCTTTCCATGTTCATACAGATAGCGGTGTAGATATTTCCATGTTCATACAGATAGAGGTGTAGCTATTTCCATGTTCATACAGATTGCGGCGTAGATATTTCCATGTTCATCCAGATGTCTGTGTAGATATATCCATGTTCATACAGATGGCGGTGAAGATATTTCCATGTTCATACAGATAGTAGTGTAGATATTTCCATGTTCATACAGATAGTGGTGTAGATATTTCCATGTTCATACAGATAGCGGTGTATCTATTTCCATGTTCATACATATAGCGGTGTAGATATTTCCATGTTCATCCACATGGCTGTGTAGATATTTCCATGTTCATACAGATAGCGGTGCTGATATTTCCATGTTTATACAGGTAGCGGTGTAGATATTTCCATGTTTATACAGATAGCGGTTTAGATATTTCCATGTTTATACAGATAGCGGTGTAGATATTTCCATGTTTATACAGATAGCGGTGTAGATAACTCCATCTTAATACAGATGGCAGTGTAGATATTTATATGTTCATACAGATGGCGGTGAAGATATCTCCATGTTCATACAGATGGCGGTGTAGATATTTCCATGTTAATAGAGATAGCGGTGTAGTTATTTCCATGTGTAAAGAAATAGCTTTGTAGATATTTCCATGTATATGCAGATAGCTGTGTAGATATTTCCATTTTCATGCAGATAGCGGAGTAGATATTTCAATGTTCAAACAGATAGCGGTGTAGATATTTCCATGTTTATACAGATAGCGGTGAAGATGTATGCCTGTTTACACAGATAGTGGTGTAGATATTTCCATGTTCATACAGATAGCGGTGTAGATATTTCCATGTTCATTCAGATGGCTATGTAGATATATCCATGTTCATACAGATGGCGGTGAAGATATTTCCATGTTCATACAGATAGCGGTGTAGATATTTCCATGTTCATACAGATAGCTGTGTAGATATTTCCATGTTGATTCAGACAGCGGTGTAGATATTTCCATGTTCATACAGATAGTGGTGTAGATATTTCCATGTTCATACAGATAGCGGTGTAGCTATTTCCATGTTCATCCAGATGGCTGTGAAGTTATATCCATGTTCATACAGATGGCGATAAAGATATTTCCATGATCATACAGATAGCGGTGTAGATATTTCCATGTTCATACAGATAGCGGTGTAGACATTTCCATGTTCATACAGATAGCGGTGTAGCTATTTCCATGTTCATACAGACAGCGGTGTAGATATTTCCATGTTCATCCAGATGGGTGTGTAGATATTTCCATGTTCATACAGATAGCGGTGCTGATATTTCCATGTTTATACAGGTAGCGGTGTAGATATTCCCATGTTTATACAGATAGCGGTGTAGATATTTCCATGTTTATACAGATAGAGGTGAAGATGTATGCATGTTTACACAGTTAGCGGTGCAGATATTTCCATGTTCATACAGATAGCGGTGTAGATATTTCCATGTTCATCCAGATGGCTGTGTAGATATATCCATGTTCATTCAGATGGCGGTGAAGATATTTCCATGTTCATACAGATAGCGGTGTAGATATTTCCATGTTCATACAGATAGCTGTGTAGATATTTCCATGTTCATACAGACAACGGAGTAGATATTTCCATGTTCATACAGATAGTGGTGTAGATATTTCCATATTCATACAGATAGCGGTGTAGCTATTTGCATGTTCATACAGATAGCGGTGTAGATATTTCCATGTTCATACAGATAGCTGTGTAGATATTTCCATGTTCATACAGATAGCGGTGCTGATATTTCCATGTTTATACAGGTAGCGGTGTAGATATTTCCATGTTTATACAGATAGCGGTGTACATATTTCCATGTTTATACAGATAGCGGTGTAGATATTATCATGTTTATACAGATAGCGGTGTAGGTATCTCCATCTTAATACAGATGGCGGTGTAGATATTTATATGTTCATACAGATGGCGGTGCAGATATTTCCATGTTCATACAGATGGCGGTGTAGATATTTCCATGTTTATGGAGACTGCGGTGTAGATATTTCCATGTGTAAAGAAATAGCTTTGTAAATATTTCCATGTATATGCAGATAGCTGTGTAGATATTTCCATTTTCATGCAGATAGCGGTGTAGATATTTCCATGTTCAAACAGATAGCTGTGTAGATATTTCCATGTACATACAGATAGCGGTGTAGATATTTTCATGTTTATACAGATAGCGGTGAAGATGTATGCATGTTAACACAGATAGCTGTGTAGATATTTCCAAGTTCATACAGATAGCGGTGTAGATATTTCCATGTTCATCCAGATGTCTGTGTAGATATATCCATGTTCATACAGATGGCGGTGAAGATATTTCCATGTTCATGCAGACAGCGGTGTAGATATTTCCATGTTCATACAGATAGCGGTGTAGACATTTCCATGTTCATGCTGATAGCGGTGTAGCTATTTCCATGTTCATACAGATAGCGGTGTAGATATTTCCATGTTCATCCAGATGGCTGTGTAGATATGTCCATGTTCATACAGATGGCGGTGAAGATATTTCCATGTTCATACAGACGGCGGTGTAGATATTTCCATGTTCATACAGATAGCACTGTAGATATTTCCATGTTCATACAGACAGCGGTGCTGTTATTTCCATGTTCATCCAGATGGCTGTGTAGATATATCCATGTTCATACAGATGGCGGTGAAGATATTTCCATGTTCATACAGATATCGGTGTAGATATTTCCATGTTCATAGAGATAGCGGTGTAGATATTTCCATGTTCATACAGATAGCGGTGCTGATATTTCCATGTTTATTCAGGTAGCGGTGTTGATATTTCCATGTTTATACAGATAGCGGTGTAGATATTTCCATGTTTATACAGATAGCGGTGTAGATATTTTCATGTTTATACAGATAGCGGTGCAGATATTTCCATCTTAATACAGATGGCGGTGTAGATATTTATATGTCCATACAGATGGCGGTGCAGATATTTCCATGTTCATTCAGATGGCGGTGTAGATATTTCCATGTTTATAGAGATTGCGGTGTAGATATTTCCATGTGTAAAGAAATAGCTTTGTAGATATTTCCATGTACATGCAGAGAGCTGTGTAGATATTTCCATTTTCATGCAGATAGCGGTGTAGATATTTCCATGTTCAAACAGATAGCCGTGTAGATATTTCCATGTTCATACAGATAGCGGTGCAGAAATTTCCATGTTTATACAGATAGCGGTGAAGATGTATGCATGTTAACACAGATAGCGGTGTAGCTATTTCCATGTTCATACAGATAGCGGTGTAGATATTTCCATATGCATCCGGATGGCTGTGTAGGTATATCCATGTTCATGCAGATGGCGGTGAAGATATTTCCATGTTCATACAGATAGCGGTGTAGATATTTCCATGTTCATACAGATAGCGGTGTAGATATTTCCATGTTCATACAGATAGCGGTGTAGCTATTTCCATGTTCATACAGATAGCGGTGTAGATATTTCCATGTTCATCCAGATGGGTGTGTAGATAAATCCATGTTCATACAGATGGCGGTGAAGATATTTCCATGTTCATACAGATAGCGGTGTAGATATTTCCATGTTTATACAGATATCGGTGTAGATATTTCCATGTTTATACAGATAGCGGAGTAGATATCTCCATCTTAATTCAGATGGCGGTGTAGATATTTATATGATCATACAGATGGCGGTGCAGATATTTCCATGTTCATACAGATGGCGGTGTAGATATTTCCATGTTTATAGAGGTAGCGGTGTAGTTATTTCCATGTGTAAAGAGATAGCTGTATAGATATTTCCATGTATATGCAGATAGCTTTGTAGATATTTCCATTTTCATGCAGATAGCGGTGTAGATATTTCCATGTTCAAACAGATAGCGGTGTAGATATTTCCATGTTCATACAGATATCAGTGTAGATATTTCCATGTTTAAACAGATAGTGGTGAAGATGTATACATGTTTACAGAGATAGCTGTGTAGATATTTCCATGCTCATACAGATAGCGGTGTAGATATTTCCGTGTTCATCCAGATGGCTGTGTAGATATATCCATGTTCATAAAGATGGCGGTGAAGATATTTCCATGTTCATACAGATAGCGGTGTAGATATTTCCATGTTAATACAGATAGCGGTGTAGATATTTCCATGTTCATACAGACAGCGGTGCTGATATTTCCATGTTAATCCAGATGGCTGTGTAGATATATCTATGTTCATACAGATGGTGGTGAAGATATTTCCATGTTCATACAGATATCGGTGTAGATATTTCCATGTCCATACAGATAGCAGTGTAGGTATTTCCATGTTCATACAGATAGCGGTGCTGATATTTCCATGTTTATACACGTAGCGGTGTAGATATTTCCATGTTTATACAGATAGTGGTGTAGATATTTCCATGTTTATACAGATAGTGGTGTAGATATTTCCATGTTTATACAGATAGCGGTGTAGATATTTCCATGTTTATACAGATAGTGGTGTAGATATTTCCATGTTTATACAGATAGTGGTGTAGATATTTCCATGTTTATACAGATAGCGGTTTAGATATTTCCATGTTTATACAGATAGTGGTGTAGATATTTCCATGTTTATAGAGATAGCGGTGTAGTTATTTCCATGTGTAAAGAGATAGCTTTGTAGATATTTCCATGTATATGCAGATAGCTGTGTAGATATTTCCATTTTCATGCAGATAGCGGTGTAGATATTTCCATGTTCATACAGATAGCGGTGTAGATATTTCCATGTTCATACAGATAGCGGTGCTGATATTTCCATGTTTATACAGGTAGCGGTGTAGATATTTCCATGTTTATACAGATAGCGGTGTAGATATTTCCATGTTTATACAGATAGCGGTGTAGATATTTCCATGTTTATACAGATAGCAGTGTAGATATCTCCATCTTAATAGAGATGGCGGTGTAGATATTTATATGTTCATACAGATGGCTCTGCAGAGATTTCCATGTTCATACAGATGGTGGTGTAGATATTTCCATGTTTATAGAGATAGAGGTGTTGTTATTTCCGTGTGTAAAGAAATAGCTTTGTAGATATTTCCGTGTATATGCAGATAGCTGTGTAGATATTTCCATTTTCATGCAGATAGAGGTGTAGATATTTCCATGTTCAGATAGCGGTGTAGATATTTCCAAGTTCATACAGATAGCGGTGTAGATATTTCCATGTTTATACAGATAGCGGTGAAGATGTATGCATGTTTGCACAGATAGCGGTGTAGATATTTCCATGTTCATACAGATAGCGGTGTAGATATTTCCATGTTCATACAGATAGCGGTGCAGATATTTCCATGTTCATCCAGAAGGCGGTGTAGATATTTCCATGTTCATTCAGATAGCGGTGTTGATAGTTCCATGTTTATACATGTAGCCGTGTAGATATTTCCATGTTTATACAGATAGCGGTGCAGATATTTCCATGTTAATACAGATAGCGGTGTAGATATTTCCATGTTCATACAGATAGCGGTGCAGATATTTCCATGTTCATCCAGATGGCTGTGTAGATATATCCATGTTCATACAGATGGCGGTGAAGATATTTCCATGTTCATACAGATGGCGGTGTAGATATTTCCATGTTCATACAGATAGCGGTGTAGATATTTCCATGTTCATACAGATAGCGGTGTATGTATTTCCATGTTCATACAGATAGCGGTGTAGATATTTCCATGTTCCTCCAGATGGCTGTGTAGATATATCCATGTTCATTCAGATAGCGGTGTAGATATTTCCATGTTCATCCAGATGGCTGTGTAGCTATTTCCATGTTTATACAGATAGTGGTGTAGATATTTCCATATTCATACAGATAGCGTTGTAGATATTTCCATGTTTATACAGATAGCCGTGTAGATATTGCCATGTTCATACCGATAGCGGTGCTGATACTTCCATGTTTTTACAGGTAGCGGTGTACATATTTCCGTGTTTATATAGGTAGCGGTGTAGATATTTCCATGTTCATACAGATAGCGGTGTAGATATTTCCATGTTTATACAGATAGCGGTGTAGATATCTCCTTCTTAATACAGATGGCCTTGTAGATATTTATATGTTCATACAGATGGCGGTGCAGATATTTCCTTGTTCATACAGATGGTGGTGTAGATATTTCCATGTTTATAGAGATAGCGGTGTAGTTATTTCCATGTGCAAAGAGATAGCTGTTTTGATATTTCCATGTAAATGGAGATAGCTGTGTAGATATTTCCATTTTCATGCAAATAGCGGTGTAGATATTTCCATGTTCAAACAGATAGCGGTGTAGATATTTCCATGTTTATACAGATATCGGTGAAGATGTATGCATGTCTACACAGATAGCAGTGTAGATATTACCATGTTCATCCAGATGGCTTTGTAGATATATCCATGTTCATACAGATAGCGGTGTAGATATATCCATGTTCATACAGATAGCGGTGTAGATATTTTCATGTTCATCCAGATGGCTGTGTAGATATATCCATGTTCATACAGATAGCGGTGTAGATATTTCCATGTTCATACAGATAGTGGTGTAGATATTTCCATGTTCAAGGAGATAGCGGTGTAGATATTTCCATGTTCATACAGATAGCTGTGCTGGTATTTCCATATTTATACAGGTAGCGGTGTTGATATTTCCATGTTTATACAGATAGCCGTGTAGATATTTCCATGTTTATACAGGTAGCGGTGTAGATATTTCCATGTTCATACAGATAGCGGTGTAGATATTTCCATGTTTATACAGACAGCAGTGTAGATATTTCCTTGTTTATACAGATAGCGGTGTAGATTTCTCCTTCTTAATACAGACGGCGGTGTAGATGTTTATATGTTCATACAGATGGCGGTGCAGATATTTCCATGTTCATACAGATAGAGGTGTAGATATTTCCATGTGCATACAGATAGCGGTGTAGATATTTCCGTGTTAATCCAGATGGCTCTGTAGATATATCCATGTTCATACAGATGGCGGTGAAGATATTTCCATGTTCATACACATAGCGGTGTAGATATTTCCATGTTCCTACAGATAGCGGTGTAGATATTTCCATGTTCATACAGATTTCGGTGTAGATATTTCCATGTTTATACAGATAGCGGTGTAGATATCTCCTTCTTTATACAGATGGCGGTGGAGATGTTTATATGTTCATACAGGTGGCGGTGCAGATATTTCCATGTTCATACAGATGGCGGTGTAGATATTTCCTTGTTTATAGAGATAGTGGTGTAGATATTTCCATGTGTAAAGAGATAGCTGTGTAGATATTTCCATGTATATGCAGATATCTGTGTAGATATTTCCATTTTCATGCAGATATCGGTGTAGTTATTTCCATGTTCAAATAGATAGCAGTGTAGATATTTCCATGTTCATACAGATAGCGGTGTAGATATTTCCATGTTCATACAGATAGCGGTGTAGATATTTCCATGTTTATACAGATAGCGGTGTAGATATTTCCATGTTTATACAGATAGCGGTGTAGATATTTTCATGTTTATACAGATATCGGTGTAGATATTTCCATGTTCATACAGATAGCAGTGTAGTTATTTCCATGTTCATACAGATAGCGGTGTAGATATTTCCATGTTTATACAGATGGCGGTGTAGATATTTCCATGTTTATACAGATAGCGGTGTGGATATCTCCATCTTAATACAGATGGTGGTGTAGATATTTATATGTTCATGCAGATAGCGGTGCAGATATTTCCATGTTCATACAGATGGCGGTGTAGGTATTTCTATGTTTATAGAGATAGCGGTGTAGTTATTTCTATGTGTAAAGAAATAGCTTTGTAGATATTTCCATGTATATGCAGATAGCTCTGTAGATATTTCCATTTTCATGCAGATAGCGGTGCAGATATTTACATGTTCATACAGATAGCGGTGGAGATATTTCCATGTTTATACAGATAGCGGTGAAGATGTATGCATGTTTACACAGATAGCGGTGTAGATATTTCCATGTTCATTCAGGTAGCGGTGTAGATATTTCCATGTTCATCCAGATGGCTGTGTAGGTATATCCATGTTCATACAGATGGCGGTGAAGATATTTCCATGTTCATACAGATAGCGGTGTAGATCTTTCCATGTTCATACAGATAGCGGTGTAGATATTTCCATGTTCATACAGATAGAGGTGTAGCTATTTCCATGTTCATACAGATTGCGGCGTAGATATTTCCATGTTCATCCAGATGTCTGTGTAGCTATATCCATGTTCATACAGATGGCGGTGAAGATATTTCCATGTTCTTACAGATAGCAGTGTAGATATTTCCATGTTCATACAGATAGTGGTGTAGATATTTCCATGTTCATACAGATAGCGGTGCTGATATTTCCATGTTTATACAGGTAGCGGTGTAGATATTTCCATGTTTATACAGATAGCGGTTTAGATATTTCCATGTTTATACAGATAGCGGTGTATATATTTCCATGTTTATACAGATAGCGGTGTAGATAACTCCATCTTAATACAGATGGCAGTGTAGATATTTATATGTTCATACAGATGGCGGTGAAGATATCTCCATGTTCATACAGATGGTGGTGTAGATATTTCCATGTTAATAGAGATAGCGGTGTAGTTATTTCCATGTGTAAAGAAATAGCTTTGTAGATATTTCCATGTATATGCAGATAGCTGTGTAGATATTTCCATTTTCATGCAGATAGCGGAGTAGATATTTCAATGTTCAAACAGATAGCGGTGTAGATATTTCCATGTTTATACAGATAGCGGTGAAGATGTATGCCTGTTTACACAGATAGTGGTGTAGATATTTCCATGTTCATACAGATAGCGGTGTAGATATTTCCATGTTCATTCAGATGGCTATGTAGATATATCCATGTTCATACAGATGGCGGTGAAGATATTTCCATGTTCATACAGATAGCGGTGTAGATATTTCCATGTTCATACAGATAGCTGTGTAGATATTTCCATGTTGATTCAGACAGCGGTGTAGATATTTCCATGTTCATACAGATAGTGGTGTAGATATTTCCATGTTCATACAGATAGCGGTGTAGCTATTTCCATGTTCATCCAGATGGCTGTGTAGTTATATCCATGTTCATACAGATGGCGATAAAGATATTTCCATGATCATACAGATAGCGGTGTAGATATTTCCATGTTCATACAGATAGCGGTGTAGACATTTCCATGTTCATACAGATAGCGGTGTAGCTATTTCCATGTTCATACAGACAGCGGTGTAGATATTTCCATGTTCATCCAGATGGGTGTGTAGATATTTCCATGTTCATACAGATAGCGGTGCTGATATTTCCATGTTTATACAGGTAGCGGTGTAGATATTCCCATGTTTATACAGATAGCGGTGTAGATATTTCCATGTTTATACAGATAGAGGTGAAGATCTATGCATGTTTACACAGTTAGCGGTGCAGATATTTCCATGTTCATACAGATAGCGGTTTAGATATTTCCATGTTCATCCAGATGGCTGTGTAGATATATCCATGTTCATTCAGATGGCGGTGAAAATATTTCCATGTTCATACAGATAGCGGTGTAGATATTTCCATGTTCATACAGATAGCTGTGCAGATATTTCCATGTTCATACAGATAGCGGTGTAGATATTTCCATGTTCATAGAGATAGCGGTGTAGATATTTCCATGTTCATACAGATAGCGGTGCTGATATTTCCATGTTTATACAGGTAGCGGTGTAGATATTTCCATGTTTATACAGATAGCGGTGTACATATTTCCATGTTTATACAGATAGCGGTGTAGATATTATCATGTTTATACAGATAGCGGTGTAGGTATCTCCATCTTAATACAGATGGCGGTGTAGATATTTATATGTTCATACAGATGGCGGTGCAGATATTTCCATGTTCATACAGATGGCGGTGTAGATATTTCCATGTTTATGGAGACTGCGGTGTAGATATTTCCATGTGTAAAGAAATAGCTTTGTAAATATTTCCATGTATATGCAGATAGCTGTGTAGATATTTCCATTTTCATGCAGATAGCGGTGTAGATATTTCCATGTTCAAACAGATAGCTGTGTAGATATTTCCATGTACATACAGATAGCGGTGTAGATATTTTCATGTTTATACAGATAGCGGTGAAGATGTATGCATGTTAACACAGATAGCTGTGTAGATATTTCCAAGTTCATACAGATAGCGGTGTAGAAATTTCCATGTTCATCCAGATGTCTGTGTAGATAGATCCATGTTCATACAGATGGCGGTGAAGATATTTCCATGTTCATGCAGACAGCGGTGTAGATATTTCCATGTTCATACAGATAGCGGTGTAGACATATCCATGTTCATGCTGATAGCGGTGTAGCTATTTCCATGTTCATACAGATAGCGGTGTAGATATTTCCATGTTCATCCAGATGGCTGTTTAGATATGTCCATGTTCATACAGATGGTGGTGTAGATATTTCCATGTTCATACAGATAGCACTGTAGATATTTCCATGTTCATACAGACAGCGGTGCTGTTATTTCCATGTTCATCCAGATGGCTGTGTAGATATATCCATGTTCATACAGATGGCGGTGAAGATATTTCCATGTTCATACAGATATCGGTGTAGATATTTCCATGTTCATAGAGATAGCGGTGTAGATATTTCCATGTTCATACAGATAGCGGTGCTGATATTTCCATGTTTATTCAGGTAGCGGTGTTGATATTTCCATGTTTATACAGATAGCGGTGTAGATATTTCCATGTTTATACAGATAGCGGTGTAGATATTTTCATGTTTATACAGATAGCGGTGCAGATATTTCCATCTTAATACAGATGGCGGTGTAGATATTTATATGTCCATACAGATGGCGGTGCAGATATTTCCATGTTCATCCAGATGGCTGTGTAGATATATCTATGTTCATACAGATGGTGGTGAAGATATTTCCATGTTCATACAGATATCGGTGTAGATATTTCCATGTCCATACAGATAGCAGTGTAGGTATTTCCATGTTCATACAGATAGCGGTGCTGATATTTCCATGTTTATACACGTAGCGGTGTAGATATTTCCATGTTTATACAGATAGTGGTGTAGATATTTCCATGTTTATACAGATAGCGGTGTAGATATTTCCATGTTTATACAGATAGTGGTGTAGATATTTCCATGTTTATAGAGATAGCGGTGTAGTTATTTCCATGTGTAAAGAGATAGCTTTGTAGATATTTCCATGTATATGCAGATAGCTGGGTAGATATTTCCATTTTCATGCAGATAGCGGTGTAGATATTTCCATGTTCATACAGATAGCGGTGTAGATATTTCCATGTTCATACAGATAGCGGTGCTGATATTTCCATGTTTATACAGGTAGCGGTGTAGATATTTCCATGTTTATACAGATAGCGGTGTAGATATTTCCATGTTTATAAAGATAGCGGTGTAGATATTTCCATGTTTCTACAGATAGCAGTGTAGATATCTCCATCTTAATAGAGATGGCGGTGTAGATATTTATATGTTCATACAGATGGCTCTGCAGAGATTTCCATGTTCATACAGATGGTGGTGTAGATATTTCCATGTTTATAGAGATAGAGGTGTTGTTATTTCCGTGTGTAAAGAAATAGCTTTGTTGATATTTCCGTGTATATGCAGATAGCTGTGTAGATATTTCCATTTTCATGCAGATAGCGCTGTAGATATTTCCATGTTCAGATAGCGGTGTAGATATTTCCATGTTCATACAGATAGCGGTGTAGATATTTCCATGTTTATACAGATAGCGGTGAAGATGTATGCATGTTTGCACAGATAGCGGTGTAGATATTTCCATGTTCATACAGATAGCGGTGTAGATATTTCCATGTTCATACAGATAGCGGTGTAGATATTTCCATGTTCATCCAGAAGGCGGTGTAGATATTTCCATGTTCATTCAGATAGCGGTGTTGATAGTTCCATGTTTATACATGTAGCCGTGTAGATATTTCCATGTTTATACAGATAGCGGTGCAGATATTTCCATGTTTATACAGATAGCGGTGTAGATATTTCCATGTTTATACAGATAGCGGTGTAGATATCTCCATCTTAATACAGATGGCGGTGTAGATATTTATATGTTCATACAGATGGCTGTGCAGATATTTCCATGTTCATACAGATGGCGGTGTAGATATTTCCATGTTTATAGAGATAGCGGTGTAGTTATTTCCATGTGTAAAGAAATAGCTTTGTAGATATTTCCGTGTATATGCAGATAGCTGTGTAGATATTTCCATTTTCATGCAGATAGCTGTGTAGATATTTCCATGTTCAAAGAAATAGCGGTGTAGATATTTCCAGGTTCATACAGATAGCGGTGTAGATATTTGCATGTTTATACAGATAGCGGTGAAGATGTATGCATGTTTGCACAGATAGCGGTGGAGATATTTCCATGTTCATACAGATAGTGGTGTAGATATTTCCATGTTCATACAGATAGCGGTGCAGATATTTCCATGTTCATCCAGATGGCTGTGTCGATATATCCATGTTCATACAGATGGCGGTGAAGATATTTCCATGTTCATACAGATGGCGGTGTAGATATTTCCATGTTCATACAGATAGCGGTGTAGATATTTCCATGTTCATACAGATAGCGGTGTATGTATTTCCATGTTCATACAGATAGCGGTGTAGATATTTCCATGTTCATCCAGATGGCTGTGTAGATATATCCATGTTCATTCAGATAGCGGTGTAGATATTTCCATGTTCATCCAGATGGCTGTGTAGCTATTTCCATGTTTATACAGATAGTGGTGTAGATATTTCCATATTCATACAGATAGCGTTGTAGATATTTCCATGTTCATACAGATAGCCGTGTAGATATTGCCATGTTCATACCGATAGCGGTGCTGATACTTCCATGTTTATACAGGTAGCGGTGTACATATTTCCGTGTTTATATAGGTAGCGGTGTAGATATTTCCATGTTCATACAGATAGCGGTGTAGATATTTCCATGTTTCTACAGATAGCGGTGTAGATATCTCCTTCTTAATACAGATGGCCTTTTAGATATTTATATGTTCATACAGATGGCGGTGCAGATATTTCCATGTTCATACAGATGGTGGTGTAGATATTTCCATGTTTATAGAGATAGCGGTGTAGTTATTTCCATGTGCAAAGAGATAGCTGTGTTGATATTTCCATGTAAATGCAGATAGCTGTGTAGATATTTCCATTTTCATGCAAATAGCGGTGTAGATATTTCCATGTTCAAACAGATAGCGGTGTAGATATTTCCATGTTTATACAGATATCGGTGAAGATGTATGCATGTCTACACAGATAGCAGTGTAGATATTACCATGTTCATCCAGATGGCTTTGTAGATATATCCATGTTCATACAGATAGCGGTGTAGATATTTCCATGTTCATACAGATAGCGGTGTAGATATTTCCATGTTCATCCAGATGGCTGTGTAGATATATCCATGTTCATACAGATAGCGGTGTAGATATTTCCATGTTCATACAGATAGTGGTGTAGATATTTCCATGTTCATAAAGATAGCGGTGTAGCTATTTCCATGTTCATACAGATAGCGGTGTAGATATTTCCATGTTCAAGGAGATAGCGGTGTAGATATTTCCATGTTCATACAGATAGCTGTGCTGGTATTTCCATATTTATACAGGTAGCGGTGTTGATATTTCCATGTTTATACAGATAGCCGTGTAGATATTTCCATGTTTATACAGGTAGCGGTGTAGATATTTCCATGTTCATACAGATAGCGGTGTAGATATTTCCATGTTTATACAGACAGCAGTGTAGATATTTCCTTGTTTATACAGATAGCAGTGTAGATTTCTCCTTCTTAATACAGACGGCGGTGTAGATGTTTATATGTTCATACAGATGGCGGTGAAGATATTTCCATGTTCATACAGATAGAGGTGTAGATATTTCCATGTGCATACAGATAGCGGTGTAGATATTTCCGTGTTAATCCAGATGGCTCTGTAGATATATCCATGTTCATACAGATGGCGGTGAAGATATTTCCATGTTCATACACATAGCGGTGTAGATATTTCCATGTTCCTACAGATAGCGGTGTAGATATTTCCATGTTCATACAGATTTCGGTGTAGATATTTCCATGTTTATACAGATAGCGGTGTAGATATCTCCTTCTTTATACAGATGGCGGTGGAGATGTTTATATGTTCATACAGGTGGCGGTGCAGATATTTCCATGTTCATACAGATGGCGGTGTAGATATTTCCTTGTTTATAGAGATAGCGGTGTAGATATTTCCATGTGTAAAGAGATAGCTGTGTAGATATTTCCATGTATATGCAGATATCTGTGTAGATATTTCCATTTTCATGCAGATAGCGGTGTAGATATTTCCATGTTCAAATAGATAGCAGTGTAGATATTTCCATGTTCATACAGATAGCGGTGTAGATATTTCCATGTTCATACAGATATCGGTGTAGATATTTCCATGTTCATAGAGATAGCGGTGTAGATATTTCCATGTTCATACAGATAGCGGTGCTGATATTTCCATGTTTATTCAGGTAGCGGTGTTGATATTTCCATGTTTATACAGATAGCGGTGTAGATATTTCCATGTTTATACAGATAGCGGTGTAGATATTTTCATGTTTATACAGATAGCGGTGCAGATATTTCCATCTTAATACAGATGGCGGTGTAGATATTTATATGTCCATATAGATGGCGGTGCAGATATTTCCATGTTCATTCAGATGGCGGTGTAGATATTTCCATGTTTATAGAGATTGCGGTGTAGATATTTCCATGTGTAAAGGAATAGCTTTGTAGATATTTCCATGTACATGCAGAGAGCTGTGTAGATATTTCCGTTTTCATGCAGATAGCGGTGTAGATATTTCCATGTTCAAACAGATAGCTGTGTAGATATTTCCATGTTCATACAGATAGCGGTGTAGAAATTTCCATGTTTATACAGATAGCGGTGAAGATGTATGCATGTTAACACAGATAGCGGTGTAGCTATTTCCATGTTCATACAGATAGCGGTGTAGATATTTCCATATGCATCCGGATGGCTGTGTAGGTATATCCATGTTCATGCAGATGGCGGTGAAGATATTTCCATGTTCATACAGATAGCGGTGTAGATATTTCCATGTTCATACAGATAGCGGTGTAGATATTTCCATGTTCATACAGATAGTGGTGTAGCTATTTCCATGTTCATACAGATAGCGGTGTAGATATTTCCATGTTCATCCAGATGGGTGTGTAGATAAATCCATGTTCATACAGATGGCGGTGAAGATATTTCCATGTTCATACAGATAGCGGTGTAGATATTTCCATGTTTATACAGATATCGGTGTAGATATTTCCATGTTTATACAGATAGCGGAGTAGATATCTCCATCTTAATACAGATGGCGGTGTAGATATTTTTATGATCATACAGATGGCGGTGCAGATATTTCCATGTTCATACAGATGGCGGTGTAGATATTTCCATGTTTATAGAGGTAGCGGTGTAGTTATTTCCATGTGTAAAGAGATAGCTGTATAGATATTTCCATGTATATGCAGATAGCTTTGTAGATATTTCCATTTTCATGCAGATAGCGGTGTAGATATTTCCATGTTCAAACAGATAGCGGTGTAGATATTTCCATGTTCATACAGATATCAGTGTAGATATTTCCATGTTTAAACAGATAGTGGTGAAGATGTATACATGTTTACAGAGATAGCGGTGTAGATATTTCCATGCTCATACAGATAGCGGTGTAGATATTTCCGTGTTCATCCAGATGGCTGTGTAGATATATCCATGTTCATAAAGATGGCGGTGAAGATGTTTCCATGTTCATACAGATAGCGGTGTAGATATTTCCATGTTCATACAGATAGCGGTGTAGATATTTCCATGTTCATACAGACAGCGGTGCTGATATTTCCATGTTCATCCAGATGGCTGTGTAGATATATCTATGTTCATACAGATGGTGGTGAAGATATTTCCATGTTCATACAGATATCGGTATAGATATTTCCATGTCCATACAGATAGCAGTGTAGGTATTTCCATGTTCATACAGATAGCGGTGCTGATATTTCCATGTTTATACAGGTAGCGGTGTAGATATTTCCATGTTTATACAGATAGTGGTGTAGATATTTCCACGTTTATACAGATAGCGGTGTAGATATTTCCATGTTTATACAGATAGTGGTGTAGATATTTCCATGTTTATAGAGATAGCGGTGTAGTTATTAACATGTGTAAAGAGATAGCTTTGTAGATATTTCCATGTATATGCAGATAGCTGTGTAGATATTTCCATTTTCATGCAGATAGCGGTGTAGATATTTCCATGTTCATACAGATAGCGGTGTAGATATTTCCATGCTCATACAGATAGCGGTGCTGATATTTCCATGTTTATACAGGTAGCGGTGTAGATATTTCCATGTTTATACAGATAGCGGTGTAGATATTTCCATGTTTATACAGATAGCGGTGTAGATATTTCCATGTTTATACAGATAGCAGTGTAGATATCTCCAACTTAATAGAGATGGCGGTGTAGATATTTATATGTTCATACAGATGGCTGTGCAGAGATTTCCATGTTCATACAGATGGTGGTGTAGATATTTCCATGTTTATAGAGATAGAGGTGTAGTTATTTCCGTGTGTAAAGAAATAGCTTTGTAGATATTTCCGTGTATATGCAGATAGCTGTGTAGATATTTCCATTTTCATGCAGATAGCGGTGCTGATATTTCCATGTTTATACAGGTAGCGGTGTAGATATTTCCATGTTTATACAGATAGTGGTGTAGATATTTCCATGTTTATTCAGGTAGCGGTGTTGATATTTCCATGTTTATACAGATAGCGGTGTAGATATTTCCATGTTTATACAGATAGCGGTGTAGATATTTTCATGTTTATACAGATAGCGGTGCAGATATTTCCATCTTAGTACAGATGGCGGTGTAGATATTTATATGTCCATACAGATGGCGGTGCAGATATTTCCATGTTCATTCAGATGGCGGTGTAGATATTTCCATGTTTATAGAGATTGCGGTGTAGATATTTCCATGTGTAAAGGAATAGCTTTGTAGATATTTCCATGTACATGCAGAGAGCTGTGTAGATATTTCCGTTTTCATGCAGATAGCGGTGTAGATATTTCCATGTTCAAACAGATAGCTGTGTAGATATTTCCATGTTCATACAGATAGCGGTGTAGAAATTTCCATGTTTATACAGATAGCGGTGAAGATGTATGCATGTTAACACAGATAGCGGTGTAGCTATTTCCATGTTCATACAGATAGCGGTGTAGATATTTCCATATGCATCCGGATGGCTGTGTAGGTATATCCATGTTCATGCAGATGGCGGTGAAGATATTTCCATGTTCATACAGATAGCGGTGTAGATATTTCCATGTTCATACAGATAGCGGTGTAGATATTTCCATGTTCATACAGATAGTGGTGTAGCTATTTCCATGTTCATACAGATAGCGGTGTAGATATTTCCATGTTCATCCAGATGGTTGTGTAGATAAATCCATGTTCATACAGATGGCGGTGAAGATATTTCCATGTTCATACAGATAGCGGTGTAGATATTTCCATGTTTATACAGATATCGGTGTAGATATTTCCATGTTTATACAGATAGCGGAGTAGATATCTCCATCTTAATACAGATGGCGGTGTAGATATTTTTATGATCATACAGATGGCGGTGCAGATATTTCCATGTTCATACAGATGGCGGTGTAGATATTTCCATGTTTATAGAGGTAGCGGTGTAGTTATTTCCATGTGTAAAGAGATAGCTGTATAGATATTTCCATGTATATGCAGATAGCTTTGTAGATATTTCCATTTTCATGCAGATAGCGGTGTAGATATTTCCATGTTCAAACAGATAGCGGTGTAGATATTTCCATGTTCATACAGATATCAGTGTAGATATTTCCATGTTTAAACAGATAGTGGTGAAGATGTATACATGTTTACAGAGATAGCGGTGTAGATATTTCCATGCTCATACAGATAGCGGTGTAGATATTTCCGTGTTCATCCAGATGGCTGTGTAGATATATCCATGTTCATAAAGATGGCGGTGAAGATGTTTCCATGTTCATACAGATAGCGGTGTAGATATTTCCATGTTCATACAGATAGCGGTGTAGATATTTCCATGTTCATACAGACAGCGGTGCTGATATTTCCATGTTCATCCAGATGGCTGTGTAGATATATCTATGTTCATACAGATGGTGGTGAAGATATTTCCATGTTCATACAGATATCGGTGTAGATATTTCCATGTCCATACAGATAGCAGTGTAGGTATTTCCATGTTCATACAGATAGCGGTGCTGATATTTCCATGTTTATACAGGTAGCGGTGTAGATATTTCCATGTTTATACAGATAGTGGTGTAGATATTTCCATGTTTATACAGATAGCGGTGTAGATATTTCCATGTTTATACAGATAGTGGTGTAGATATTTCCATGTTTATAGAGATGGCGGTGTAGTTATTAACATGTGTAAAGAGATAGCTTTGTAGATATTTCCATGTATATGCAGATAGCTGTGTAGATATTTCCATTTTCATGCAGATAGCGGTGTAGATATTTCCATGTTCATACAGATAGCGGTGTAGATATTTCCATGTTCATACAGATAGCGGTGCTGATATTTCCATGTTTATACAGGTAGCGGTGTAGATATTTCCATGTTTATACAGATAGCGGTGTAGATATTTCCATGTTTATACAGATAGCGGTGTAGATATTTCCATGTTTATACAGATAGCAGTGTAGATATCTCCATCTTAATAGAGATGGCGGTGTAGATATTTATATGTTCATACAGATGGCTGTGCAGAGATTTCCATGTTCATACAGATGGTGGTGTAGATATTTCCATGTTTATAGAGATAGAGGTGTAGTTATTTCCGTGTGTAAAGAAATAGCTTTGTAGATATTTCCGTGTATATGCAGATAGCTGTGTAGATATTTCCATTTTCATGCAGATAGCGGTGTAGATATTTCCATGTTCAGATAGCGGTGTAGATATTTCCATGTTCATACAGATAGCGGAGTAGATATTTCCATGTTTATACAGATAGCGGTGAAGAGGTATGCATGTTTGCACAGATAGCGGTGTAGATATTTCCATGTTCATACAGATAGCGGTGTAGATATTTCCATGTTCATACAGATAGCGGTGTAGATATTTCCATGTTCATCCAGAAGGCGGTGTAGATATTTCCATGTTCATACAGATAGCGGTGTTGATAGTTCCATGTTTATACAGGTAGCCGTGTAGATATTTCCATGTTTATACAGATAGCGGTGCAGATATTTCCATGTTTATACAGATAGCGGTGTAGATATTTCCATGTTTATACAGATAGCGGTGTAGATATCTCCATCTTAATACAGATGGCGGTGTAGATATTTATATGTTCATACAGATGGCTGTGCAGATATTTCCATGTTCATACAGATGGCGGTGTAGATATTTCCATGTTTATAGAGATAGCGGTGTAGTTATTTCCATGTGTAAAGAAATAGCTTTGTAGATATTTCCGTGTATATGCAGATAGCTGTGTAGATATTTCCATTTTCATGCAGATAGCGGTGTAGATATTTCCATGTTCAAAGAGATAGCGGTGTAGATATTTCCAGGTTCATACAGATAGCGGTGTAGATATTTGCATGTTTATACAGATAGCGGTGAAGATGTATGCATGTTTGCACAGATAGCGGTGGAGATATTTCCATGTTCATACAGATAGCGGTGTAGATATTTCCATGTTAATACAGATAGCGGTGTAGATATTTCCATGTTCATACAGATATCGGTGCAGATATTTCCATGTTCATCCAGATGGCTGTGTAGATATATCCATGTTCATACAGATGGCGGTGAAGATATTTCCATGTTCATACAGATGGCGGTGTAGATATTTCCATGTTCATACAGATAGCGGTGTAGATATTTCCATGTTCATACAGATAGCGGTGTATGTATTTCCATGTTCATACAGATAGCGGTGTAGATATTTCCATGTTCATCCAGATGGCTGTGTAGATATATCCATGTTCATTCAGATAGCGGTGTAGATATTTCCATGTTCATCCAGATGGCTGTGTAGCTATTTCCATGTTTATACAGATAGTGGTGTAGATATTTCCATATTCGTACAGATAGCGGTGTAGATATTTCCATGTTCATACAGATAGCCGTGTAGATATTGCCATGTTCATACCGATAGCGGTGCTGATACTTCCATGTTTATACAGGTAGCGGTGTACATATTTCCGTGTTTATATAGGTAGCGGTGTAGATATTTCCATGTTCATACAGATAGCGGTGTAGATATTTCCATGTTTATATAGATAGCGGTGTAGATATCTCCTTCTTAATACAGATGGCCTTGTAGATATTTATATGTTCATACAGATGGCGGTGCAGATATTTCCATGTTCATACAGATGGTGGTGTAGATATTTCCATGTTTATAGAGATAGCGGTGTAGTCATTTCCATGTGCAAAGAGATAGCTGTGTTGATATTTCCATGTAAGTGCAGATAGCTGTGTAGATATTTCCATTTTCATGCAAATAGCGGTGTAGATATTTCCATGTTCAAACAGATAGCGGTGTAGATATTTCCATGTTTATACAGATATCGGTGAAGATGTATGCATGTCTACACAGATAGCAGTGTAGATATTACCATGTTCATCCAGATGGCTTTGTAGATATATCCATGTTCATACAGATAGCGGTGTAGATATTTCCATGTTCATACAGATAGCGGTGTAGATATTTCCATGTTCATCCAGATGGCTGTGTAGATATATCCATGTTCATACAGATAGCGGTGTAGATATTTCCATGTTCATACAGATAGTGGTGTAGATATTTCCATGTTCATAAAGATAGCGGTGTAGCTATTTCCATGTTCATACAGATAGCAGTGTAGATATTTCCATGTTCAACGAGATATCGGTGTAGATATTTCCATGTTCATACAGATAGCTGTGCTGGTATTTCCATATTTATACAGGTAGCGGTGTTGATATTTCCATGTTTATACAGATAGCCGTGTAGATATTTCCATGTTTATACAGGTAGCGGTGTAGATATTTCCATGTTCATACAGATAGCGGTGTAGATATTTCCATGTTTATACAGACAGCAGTGTAGATATTTCCTTGTTTATACAGATAGCGGTGTAGATTTCTCCTTCTTAATACAGACGGCGGTGTAGATGTTTATATGTTCATACAGATGGCGGTGCAGATATTTCCATGTTCATACAGATAGAGGTGTAGATATTTCCATGTGCATACAGATAGCGGTGTAGATATTTCCGTGTTAATCCAGATGGCTCTGTAGATATATCCATGTTCATACAGATGGCGGTGAAGATATTTCCATGTTCATACACATAGCGGTGTAGATATTTCCATGTTCCTACAGATAGCGGTGTAGATATTTCCATGTTCATACAGATTTCGGTGTAGATATTTCCATGTTTATACAGATAGCGGTGTAGATATCTCCTTCTTTATACAGATGGCGGTGGAGATGTTTATATGTTCATACAGGTGGCGGTGCAGATATTTCCATGTTCATACAGATTTCGGTGTAGATATTTCCTTGTTTATAGAGATAGCGGTGTAGATATTTCCATGTGTAAAGAGATAGCTGTGTAGATATTTCCATATATATGCAGATATCTGTGTAGATATTTCCATTTTCATGCAGATAGCGGTGTAGATATTTCCATGTTCAAATAGATAGCAGTGTAGATATTTCCATGTTCATACAGATAGCGGTGTAGATATTTCCATGTTTATACAGGTAGCGGTGAAGATGTATGCATGTTTACACAGATAGCGGTGTAGATATTTCTATGTTCATACAGATAGCGGTGTGGATATTTCCATGTTCATCCAGATGGCTGTGTAGACATATCCATTTTCATTCAGATGGCGTTGAAGATATTTCCATGTTCATACAGATAGCGGTGTAGATATTTCCATGTTCATACAGATAGCGGGTTAGATATTTCCATGTTCATACAGATGGCTGTGTAGATATATCCATGTTCATACAGATGGCGGTGAAGATATTTCAATGTTCATACAGATGGCGGTGTAGATATGTCCATGTTCATACCGATAGCGGTGCTGTTATTTCCATGTTTATACATGTAGCAGTGTAGATATTTCCATGTTCATACAGATAGCGGTGTAGATATTTCCATGTTTATACAGACAGCAGTTTAGGTATTTCCTTATTTATACATATAGCGGTGTAGATTTCTCCTTCTTAATACAGACGGCGGTGTAGATGTTTATATGTTCATACAGATGGCGGTGCAGATATTTCCATGTTCATACAGATAGAGGTGTAGATATTTCCATGTTCACACAGATAGCGGTGTAGATATTTCCATTTTCATTCAGATAGAGGTGTAGATATTTCCATGTTCATACAGATAGCGGTGTAGATATTTCCATGTTCATACAGATAGCGGTGCTGATATTTCCATGTTTATACAGGTAGCGGTGTAGATATTTCCATGTTTATACAGATAGCGGTGTAGATATCTCCATCTTAATAGAGATGGCGGTGTAGATATTTATATGTTCATACAGATGGCGGTGCAGATATTCCCATGTTAATACAGATGGCGGTGTAGATATTTCCATGCTCATACAGATAGCGGTGTAGTTTTTTCCATGTGTAATGAGATAGCTGTGTAGATATTTCCATGTATATGCAGATAGCTGTGTATATATTTCCATTTTAATGCAGATAGCGGTGTATATATTTCCATGTTCAAACAGATAGCGGTGTAGATATTTCCATGTTTATACAGATAGCGGTGAAGATGTATGCATGTCTACACAGATAGCAGTGTAGATATTTCCATGTTCATCCAGATGGCTGTGTAGATATATCCATGTTCATACAGATAGCGGTGTAGATATTTCCATGTTCATACAGATAGCGGTGTAGATATTTCCATGTTCATCCAGATGGCTGTATAGATATATCCATGTTCATACAGATAGCGGTGTAGATATTTCCATGTTCATACAGATAGTGGTGTAGATATTTCCATGTTCATAAAGATAGCGGTGTAGCTATTTCCATGTTCATACAGATAGCGGTGTAGATATTTCCATGTTCAAGGAGATAGCGGTGTAGATATTTCCATGTTCATACAGATAGCTGTGCTGATATTTCCATATTTATACAGGTAGCGGTGTAGATATTTCCATGTTTATTCAGATAGCGGTGTAGATATTTCCAAGTTTATACAGATAGATGTGTAGATATCTCCATCTTAATACAGATGGTGGTGTAGATATTTATATGTTCATACAGATGGCGGTGCAGATATTTCCGTGTTCATATAGATGGCCGTGTAGATATTTCCATGTTTATAGAGATAGCGGTGTAGTTATTTCCATGTGCAAAGAGATAGCTTTGTAGATATTTCCATGTGTATGCAGTTTGCTGTGTAGATATTTCCATTTTCATGCGGATAGCGGTGTAGATATTTCCATGTTCAAACAGATAGCGGTGAAGATGTATGCATGTTTACAAGGATAGCAGTGTAGATATTTCCATGTTCATACAGATAGCGGTGTAGATATTTCCATGTTCATCCAGATGGCTGTGTAGATATATCCATGTTCATACAGATGGCAGTGAAGATATTTCCTTGTTCACACAGATGGCGGTGTAGATATTTCCATGTTACTACACATAGCGGTGAAGATATTTCCATGTTCATACCGATAGCGGTGCTGTTATTTCCATGTTTATACAGGTAGCGGTGTAGATATTTCCATTTTCATACAGATAGCGGTGTAGATATTTCCATGTTTATACAGACAGCAGTGTAGATATTTCCTTGTTTATACAGATAGCGGTGTAGATATCTCCTTCTTAATTCAGACGGCGGTGTAGTTGTTTATATGTTCATACAGATGGCGGTGCAAATATTTCCATGTTCATACAGATGGTGGTGTAGATATTTCCATGTTTATAGAGATAGCGGTGTAGATATCTCCTTCTTAATACAGATGGCGGTGTAGATGTTTATATGTTCATACAGATGGCGGAGCAGATATTTCCATGTTCATACAGATAGCTGTGTAGATATTTCCATGTATATGCCGATAGCTGAGTAGATATTTCCATTTTCATGCAGATAGCGGTGTAGATATTTCCATGTTCAAACAGATAGCGGTGTAGATATTTCCATGTTCATACAGATAGCGATGTAGATATTTCCATGTTCATACAGATAGAGGTGTAGATATTTCCATGTTCATACAGATAGCGGTGTAGATATTTCCATGTTCATACAGATAGCGGTGCTGATATTTCCATGTTTATACAGGTAGCGGAGAAGATATTTCCATGTTTATACAGATAGCGGTGTAGATATCTCCATCTTAATACAGATGGCTGTGTAGATATTTATATGTTCATACAGATGGCGGTGCAGATATTCCCATGTTAATACAGATGGCGGTGTAGATATTTCCATGTTCATCCAGATGGCTGTGTAGAAGTATCCATGTTCATACAGATAGCGGTGTAGATATTTCCGTGTTCATACAGATAGCGGTGTAGATATTTCCATGTTCATACAGATGGCTGTGTAGATATATCCATGTTCATACAGATAGCGGTGTAGATATTTCCATGTTAATACAGATAGCTGTGCTGATATTTTCATGTTTATACAGGTAGCGGTGTAGATATTTCCATGTTTATACAGATAGAGGTGTAGATATTTCCATGTTTATACAGATAGCGGTGTAGATATTTCCAAGTTTATACAGATAGATGTGAAGATATCTCCATCTTAATACAGATGGCGGAGTAGATATTTATATGTTCAAACAGATGGCGGTGCAGATATTTCCATGTTCATATAGATGTCGGTGTAGATATTTCCATGTTTATAGAGATAGCGGTGTAGTTATTTCCATGTGTAAAGAGATAGCTTTGTAGATATTTCCATGTGTATGCGGATAGCTGTGTAGATATTTCCATTTTCATGCGGATAGCGGTGTAGATATTTCCATGTTGAAACAGATAGCGGTGTAGATATTTCCATGTTTATACAGATAGCGGTGAAGATGTATGCATGTTTACAAGGATAGCAGTGTAGATATTTCCATGTTCATACAGATAGCGGTGTAGATATTTCCATGTTCATCCAGATGGCTGTGTAGATATATCCATGTTCATACAAAAGGCAGTGAACATATTTCCATGTTCATACAGATAGCGGTGTAGATATTTCCATGTTCATACAGATAGCTGTGTAGATATTTCCGTGTTCATACCGATAGCGGTGCTGATATTTTCATGTTTATACATGTAACGGTGTAGATATTTCCATGTTTACACAGATAGCGGTGTAGATATTTCCATGTTTATACAGATTGCAGTGTAGATATTTCCATGTTTATACAGATAGCGGTGTAGATATCTCCTTCTTAATACAGATGGCGGTGTAGATATTTATATGTTCAAACAGATGGCGGTGCAGATATTTCCATGTTCATACAGATGGCGGTGTAGATATTTCCATGTTCATACAGATAGCGGTGTAGTTATTTCCATGTGTAAAGAGATAGCTGTGTAGATATTTCCATGTATATGCAGATAGCTGTGTAGATATTTCCATTTTCATGCAGATAGCGGTGTATATATTTCCCTGTTCAAACAGATAGCGGTGTAGATATTTCCATGTTTATACAGATAGTGGAGTAGATATTTCCATGTTCATACAGATAGCGGTGTAGCTATTTCCGTGTTCATACAGATAGCGGTGTAGATATTTCCATGTTCATAGAGATAGCGGTGTAGATATTTATATGTTCATACAGTTAGCGGTGCTGATATTTCCATGTTTTTACAGGTAGCGGTGTAGATGTTTCCATGTTCATACAGATACTGATGTAGATATTTCCATGTTTATTCAGATAGCGGTGTAGATATTTCCAAGTTTATACAGATAGCGGTTTAGATATCTCCATCTTAATACAGATGGCGGTGTAGATATTTATATGTTCATACAGATGGCGGTGCAGATATTTCCATGTTCATATAGATGGCGGTGTAGATATTTCCATGTTTATAGAGATAGCGGTGTAGTTATTTCCATGTGTAAAGAGATAGCTTTGTAGATATTTCCATGTGTATGCAGATAGCTGTGTAGGTGTTTCCATTTTCATGCAGATAGCGGTGTAGATATTTCCATGTTCAAACAGATAGCGGTGTAGATATTTCCATGTTCATACAGATAGCGGTGTAGATATTTCCATGTTTATACAGATAGCGGTGAAGATGTATGCATGTTTACAAGGATAGCAGTGTAGATGTTTCCATGTTCATGCAGATAGCGGTGTAGATATTTTCATGTTCATCCAGATGGCATTGTAGATATATCCATGTTCATACAAATGCAGTGAAGATATTTCCATGTTCATACAGATAGCGGTGTAAATATTTCCATGTTCATACAGATAGCGTTGGAGATATTTCCGTGTTCATACCGATAGCGGTGCTGATATTTCCATGTTTATACAGGTAGCGATGTAGATATTTCCATGTTTGTACAGATAGCGGTGTAGATATTTCCATGTTTATACAGATAGCAGTGTAGATATTTCCATGTTTATACAGATATCGGTGTAGATATCTCCTTCTTAATACAGATGGCGGTGTAGATATTCATATGTTCATACAGATGGCGGTGCAGATATTTCCATGTTCATACAGATAGCGGTGTAGATATTTCCATGTTCATACAGATAGCGGTGTAGTTATTTCCATGTGTAAAGAGATAGCTGTGTAGATCTTCCCATGTATATTCAGATAGCTGTGTAGATATTTCCATTTTCATGCAGATAGCGGTGTATATATTTCCCTGTTCAAACAGATAGCGGTGTAGATATTTCCATGTTCATACAGATAGTGGTGTAGATATTTCCATGTTCATACAGATAGCAGTGTAGCTATTTCCATGTTCATACAGATAGCGGTGTGGATATTTCCATGTTCATAGAGATAGCGGTGTAGATATTTCCATGTTCATACAGATAGCGGTGCTGATATTTCCATGTTTATACAGGTAGCGGTGTAGATATTTCCATGTTTATACAGATAGCGGTGAAGATGTATGCATGTTTACACATATAGCGGTGTACATATTTTCATGTTCATCCAGATGGCTGTGTAGATATTTCCATGTTCATACCGATAGCAGTGTAGATATTTCCATGTTCATCCAGATGGCTGTGTAGATATATCTATTTTCATACAAATGGCAGTGAAGATATTTCCATGTTTATACAGATAGCGGTGTAGATATTTCCATGTTCATCCAGATGGCTGTGTAGATATATCCATGTTCACACAGATGGCAGTGAAGATATTTCCATGTTCATACAGATAGCGGTGTAGATATCTCTTTCTTAGTACAGATGACAGTGTAGATATTTATATGTTCATAGAGATGGCGGTGCAGATATTTCCATGTTCATACAGGTGGCGGTGTAGGTATTTCCATGTTCATACAGATAGCGGTGTAGTTATTTCCATGTGTAAAGAGATAGCTGTATACATATTTCCATGTATATGCAGATAGCTGTTTAGATATTTCCATTTTCATGCAGATAGCGGTGTATATATTTCCCTGTTCAAACAGATAGCGATGTAGATATTTCCATGTTCATACAGATAGTGGTGTAGATATTTCCATGTTCATACAGATAGCGGTGTAGATATTTCCATGTTAATCCAGATGGCTCTGTAGGTATATCCATGTTCATACAGATAGCGGTGTAGATAATTCCATGTTCATACAGATAGTGGTTTAGATATTTCCATGTTCATACAGATAGCGGTGTAGCTATTTCCATGTTCATACAGATAGTGGTGTAGATATTTCCATGTTTATACAGATAGCGCTGAAGATGTATGCATGTTTACAAGGATAGCAGTGTAGATGTTTCCATGTTCATGCAGATAGCGGTGCTGATATTTCCATGTTTATACAGGTAGCGGTGTAGATATTTCCATGTTTATACAGATAGCGTTGAAGAGGTATGCATGTTTACACATATACCGGTGTAGATATTTTCATGTTCATCCAGATGGCTGTGTAGATATTTCCATGTTCATACAGATAGCGGTGTAGATATTTCCATGTTCATCCAGATGGCTGTGTAGATATATCCATGTTCACACAGATGGCAGTGAAGATATTTCCATGTTCATACAGATAGCGGTGTAGATATTTCCATGTTCATACAGATAGCGGTGTAGATATTTCCGTGTTCATACCGATAGCGGTGCTGATATTTCCATGTTTATACAGGTAGCGGTGTAGAAATTTCCATGTTTATACAGATAGCGGTGTAGATATTTCCATGTTTATACAGATAGCAGTGTAGATATTTCCATGTTTATACAGATAGCGGTGTAGGTATCTCCTTCTTAATTCAGATGGCAGTGAAGATATTTATATGTTCATAGAGATGGCGGTGCAGATATTTCCATGTTCATACAGATGGCGGTGTAGATATTTCCATGTTCATACAGATAGCGGTGTAGTTATTTCCATGTGTAAAGAGATAGCTGTATAGATATTTCCATGTATATGCAGATAGCAGTGTAGATATTTCCATTTTCATGCAGATAGCGGTGTATATATTTCCCTGTTAGAACAGATAGAGGTGTAGATATTTCCATGTTCATACAGATAGTGGTGTAGATATTTCCATGTCCATAGATATAGCGGTGTAGATATTTCCATGTTCATACAGATGGCTGTGTAGATATATCCATGTTCATACAGATAGCGGTGTAGATATTTCCATGTTCATATAGACAGTGCTGTAGATATTTCCATGTTCATACAGATAGCGGTGTAGATATTTCCACGTTTATACAGATAGCGGTGAAGATGTATGCATGTCTACACAGATAGCAGTGTAGATATTTCCATGTTCATCCAGATGGCTGTGTAGAAGTATCCATGTTCATACAGATAGCGGTGTAGATATTTCCATGCTCATACAGATAGCGGTGTAGATATTTCCATGTTCATACAGATGGCTGTGTAGATATATCCATGTTCATACAGATAGCGGTGTAGATATTTCCATGTTCATTCAGATAGTGGTGTAGATATTTCCATGTTCATACAGATAGCGGTGTAGCTATTTCCATGTTCATACAGATAGTGGTGTAGATATTTCCATGTTCAAAGAGATAGCGGTGTAGATATTTCCATGTTCATACAGATAGCTGCGCTGATATTTTCATGTTTATACAGGTAGCGGTGTAGATATTTCCATGTTTATACAGATAGTGGTGTAGATATTTCCATGTTTATACAGATAGCGGTGTAGATATTTCCAAGTTTATACAGATAGATGTGTAGATATCTCCATCTTAATACAGATGGCGGAGTAGATATTTATATGTTCATACAGATGGCGGTGCAGATATTTCCATGTTCATATAGATGGCGGTGTAGATATTTCCATGTTTATAGAGATAGCGGTGTAGTTATTTCCATGTGTAAAGAGATAGCTTTGTAGATATTTCCATGTGTATGCAGATAGCTGTGTAGATATTTCCATTTTCATGCAGATAGCGGTGTAGATATTTCCATGTTCAAACAGATAGCAGTGTAGATATTTCCATGTTCATACAGATAGCGGTGTAGATATTTCCATGTTTATACAGATAGCGGTGAAGATGTATGCATGTTTACAAGGATAGCAGTGTAGATATTTCCATGTTCATACAGATAGCGGTGTAGATATTTCCATGTTCATCCAGATGGCTGTGTAGATATATCCATGTTCATACAAAAGGCAGTGAACATATTTCCATGTTCATACAGATAGCGGTGTAGATATTTCCATGTTCATACAGATAGCTGTGTAGATATTTCCGTGTTCATACCGATAGCGGTGCTGATATTTCCATGTTTATACATGTAACGGTGTTGATATTTCCATGTTTACACAGATAGCGGTGTAGATATTTCCATGTTTATACAGATTGCAGTGTAGATATTTCCATGTTTATACAGATAGCGGTGTAGATATCTCCTTCTTAATACAGATGGCGGTGTAGATATTTATATGTTCATACAGATGGCGGTGCAGATATTTCCATGTTCATACAGATGGCGGTGTAGATATTTCCATGTTCATACAGATAGACGTGTAGATATTTCCATGTTCATACAGATAGTGGTGTAGATATTTCCATGTTCATACAGATAGCAGTGTAGCTATTTCCATGTTCATACAGATAGCGGTGTAGATATTTCCATGTTCATAGAGATAGCGGTGTAGATATTTATATGTTCATACAGATAGCGGTGCTGATATTTCCATGTTTTTACAGGTAGCGGTGTAGATGTTTCCATGTTTATACAGATACTGATGTAGATATTTCCATGTTTATTCAGATAGCGGTGTAGATATTTCCAAGTTTATACAGATAGCGGTTTAGATATCTCCATCTTAATACAGATGGCGGTGTAGATATTTATATGTTCATACAGATGGCGGTGTAGATATTTCCATGTTCATACAGATGGCGGTGTAGATATTTCCATGTTCATACAGATAGCGGTGGAGATATTTCCGTGTTCATACCGATAGCGGTGCTGATATTTCCTTCTTTATACAGGCAGCGATGTAGATATTTCCATGTTTGTACAGATAGCGGTGTAGATATTTCCATGTTTATACAGATAGCAGTGTAGATATTTCCATGTTTATACAGATATCGGTGTAGATATCTCCTTCTTAATACAGATGGCGGTGTAGATATTTATATGTTCATACAGATGGCGGTGCAGATATTTCCATGTTCATACAGATGGCAGTGTAGATATTTCCATGTTCATACAGATGGCGGTGTAGTTATTTCCATGTGTAAAGAGATAGCTGTGTAGATCTTCCCATGTATATTCAGATAGCTGTGTAGATATTTCCATTTTCATGCAGATAGCGGTGTATATATTTCCCTGTTCAAACAGATAGCGGTGTAGATATTTCCATGTTCATACAGATAGTGGTGTAGATATTTCCATGTTCATACAGATAGCGGTGTAGCTATTTCCATGTTCATACAGATAGCGGTGTGGATATTTCCATGTTCATAGAGATAGCGGTGTAGATATTTAAATGTTTATACAGGTAGCGGTGTAGATATTTCCATGTTTATACAGATAGCAGTGAAGGTGTATGCATGTTTACACAGATAGCGGTGTAGATATTTTCATGTTCATCCAGATGGCTGTGTAGATATTTCCATGTTCATCCAGAGGGCTGTGTAGATATATCCATGTTCCTACAGATGGCGGTGAAGATATTTCCATGTTCATACAGATAGCGCTGTAGATATTTCCATGTTTATACAGATAGCGGTGTAGATATTTCCATGTTCATACAGGTAGCATTGTAGCTATTTCCATGTTCCTACAGATAGCGGTGTAGATATTTCCATGTTCATCCAGATGGCTGTGTAGATATATCCATGTTCATACAGATGGCGGTGAAGATATTTCCATATTCATACAGAGAGCGGTGTAGATATATCCATTTTCATACAGATAGTGGTGTAGATATTTCCATGTTCATACAGATAGCAGTGCAGATATTTCCATGTTCATGCAGATAGCGGTGTAGATATTTCCATGTTCATACAGATAGTGGTGTATGTATTTCCATGTTCATACAGATAGTGGTGTAGATATTTCCATTTTCATGCAGATAGCGGTGTATATATTTCCCTGTTCAAACAGTTAGCGGTGAAGATATTTCCATGTTCATAAAGATAGCGGTGTAGATATTTCCATGTTTATACAGATAGCGGTGAAGATGTATGCATGTTTACACAGATAGCGGTGTAGATATTTCCATGTTCATCCACATGGCTGTGTAGATATATCCATGTTCATACAGATTTCGGTGAAGATATTTCCATGTTCATACATATAGCGGTGTAGATATTTCCATGTTCATACAGATAGCGGTGTAGTTATTTCCATGTTCATACAGATAGCGGTGTATGTATTTCCATGTTCATACAGATAGCGGTGTAGATATTTAAATGTTCATCCTGATGGCTGTGTACATATTTCCATGTTCATACAGATAGCGGTGTAGATATTTCCATGTTCATACAGATAGCGGTGTAGATATTTCCATGTTCATCCAGATGGCTGTGTATATATATCCATGTTAATACAGATGGCGGTGAAGATATTTCCATGTTCATACAGATGGCGTTGTAGATATTTCCATGTTCATACAGATAGCCGTGTAGATATTGCCATGTTCATACCGACAGCGGTGCTGATACTTCCATGTTTATACAGGTAGCGGTGTACATATTTCTGTGTTTATACAGGTAGCGGTGTAGATATTTCCATGTTCATACAGATAGCGGTGTAGATATTTCCATGTTTATACAGATAGCGGTGTAGATATCTCCTTCTTAATACAGACGGCGGTGTAGATATTTATATGTTCATACAGATGGCGGTGCAGATATTTCCATGTTCATACAGGTGGTGGTGTAGATATTTCCATGTTTATATAGATAGCGGTGTAGTTATTTCCATGTGCAAAGATATAGCTGTGTAGATATTTCCATGTATATGCAGATAGCTGTGTAGATATTTCCATTTTGATGCAGATAGCGTTGTAGATATTTCCATGTACAAACAGATAGCGGTGTAGATATTTCCATGTTCATACAGATAGCGGTGTGGATATTTCCATGTTTATACAGATAGCGGTGAAGATGTATGCATGTTTAAACAGATAGCGGTGTAGATAGTTCCATGTTCATACAGATAGCGGTGTAGATATTTCCATGTTCATCCAGACGGCTGTGTAGACATATCCATGTTCATACAGATGGCGGTGAAGATATTTCCATGTTCATACAGATGGCTGTGTAGATATATCCATGTTCATACAGATGACGGTGAAGATTTTTCCATGTTCATACAGATGGCGGTGTAGATATTTCCATGTTCATACAGATAGCGGTGCTGATATTTCCATGTTTATACAGGTAGCAGTGTAGATATTTCCATGTTTATACACATAGCGGTGTAGATATTTCCATGTTCATACAGATTGCGTTGTAGATATCTCCATCTTAATACAGATGGCGGTGTAGATATTTATATGTTCATACAGATGGCGGTGCAGATATTTCCATGTTCATACAGATGGCGGTGAAGTTATTTCCATGTTCATACAGATGGCGGTGTAGTTACTTCCATTTTCATACTGATAGCTGTGCTGATATTTCCATGTTTATACAGGTAGCGGTGTTGATATTTCCATGTTTATACACATAGCGGTGTAGATATTTCCATGTTTATACAGATAGCGGTGTAGATATCTCCATCTTAATACAGATGTCGGTGTAGATATTTATATGTTCTTTCAGATGGCGGTGCAGATATTTCCACGTTCATACAGATGGCTGTGTATCTATTTCGATGTTCATACAGATAGCAGTGTAGTTATTTCCATGTGTAAAGAGATAGCTGTGTAGTTATTCCCATGTATATGCAGATAGCTGTGTAGATATTTCCATTTTCAAGCAGATAGCGGTGTATATACTTCCCTGTTCAAACAGATAGCGGTGTAGATATTTCCATGTTCATACAGATAGAGGTGTAGATATTTCCATGTTTGTACAGATTGCGGTGTAGATATCTCCATCTTAATACAGATGGCGGTGTAGATATTTATATGTTCATACAGATGGCGGTGCAGATATTTCCATGTTCATACAGACGGCGGTGTAGATATTTCCATGTTCATACAGATAGTGGTGTAGTTATTTCCATGTGTAAAGAGATAGCTGTGTAGATATTTCCATGTATATGCAGATAGCTGTGTAGATATTTCCATTTTCAAGCAGGTAGCGGTGTATATATTTCCCTGTTCAAACAGTTAGCGGTGTAGATATTTCCATGTTCAGAAAGATAGCGGTGTAGATATTTCCATGTTTATACAGATAGCGGTGAAGTTCTATGCATGTTTACACAGATAGCGGTGTAGATATTTCCATGTTCATCCAGATGGCTGTGTAGATATATCCATGTTCATACAGATAGCGGTGTAGATATTTCCATCTTCATACAGATAGCGGTGCAGATATTTCCATGTTCATCCAGATGGCTGTGTAGTTATATCCATGTTCATACAGATGGCGGTGAAGATATTTCCATGTTCATACAGATGGCGGTGTAGATATTTCCATGTTCATACAAAAAGCGGTGTAGATATTTCCATGTTCATACAGATAGCGGTGTATATATTTCCATGTTCATACAGATAGCAGTGTAGATATTTCCATTTTCAAGCAGATAGCGCTGTATATATTTCCATGTTCAAACAGATATCGGTGTAGATAATTCCATGTTCATAAAGATAGCGGTGTAGATAATTCCATGTTTATACAGATAGCGGTGAAAATGTATGCATGTTTACACAGATAGCGGTGTAGATATTTCCATGTTCATCCAGATGGCTGTGTAGATATATCCATGTTCATACAGATGGCGGTGAAGATATTTCCATGTTCATACAGATAGCGGTGTAGATATTTCCATGTTCAAACAGATAGCGGTGTAGATATTTCCATGTTCATACAGATAGCGGTGCATGTATTTCCATGTTCATACAGATAGCGGTGTAGATATTTCCATGTTAACCCAGATGGCTGTGTAGATATTTCCATGTTCATACAGATAGCGGTGTAGATATTTGCATGTTCATTCAGATAGCGGTGTAGATATTTCCATGTTCATCCAGATGGCTGTGTAGATATATCCATGTTCATACAGATGGCTGTGAAGATATTTCCATGTTCATACAGATAGCGGTGTAGATATTTCCATGTTCATACAGATAGCCGTGTAGATATTGCCATTTTCATACCGATAGCGGTGCTGATACTTCCATGTTTATACAGGTAGCGGTGTACATATTTCCGTGTTTATACAGATAGCGGTGTAGATATATCCATTTTCATACAGATAGCGGTGTAGATATTTCCATGTTTATACAGATAGCGGTGTAGATATCTCCTTCTTAATACAGATGGCGGTGTAGATATTTCCATGTTCATACAGATGGCGGTGTAGATATTTCCATGTTTATAGAGGTAGCGGTGTAGTTATTTCCATGTGCAAAGAGATAGCTGTGTAGATATTTCCATTTATATGCAGATAGTTGTGTAGATATTTCCATTTTCATGCAGATAGCGGTGTAGATATTTCCATGTTCAAACAGATAGCGGTGTGAATATTTCCATGTCCATACAGATAGCGGTGTAGATATTTCCATGTTTATACAGATAGCGGTGAAGATATATGCATGTTTACACAGATAGCGGTGTAGATATTTCCATGTTCATACAGACGGCTGTGTAGACATATCCATGTTCATACAGATAGCGGTGTAGATATTTCCATGTTCATACAGATAGCCGTGTAGATATTTCCATGTTCATACCGATAGCGCTGCTGATACTTCCATGTTTATACAGGTAGCGGTGTAAATATTTCCGTGTTCATACAGGTAGCGGTGTAGATATTTCCATGTTCATACAGAGAGCGATGTAGATATTTCCATGTTTATACAGATAGCGGTGTAGATATCTACTTCTTAATACAGATGGTGGTGTAGATATTTATATGTTCATACAGATGGCAGTGCAGATATTTCCATGTTCATACAGATGGTGGTGTAGATATTTCCATGTTTATAGAGATAGCGGTGTAGTTATTTCCATGTGCAAAGAGATAGCTGTGGAAATATTTCCATGTATATGCAGATAGCTTTGTAGATATTTCCATTTTCATGCAGATAGCGGTGTAGATATTTGCATATTCAAAGAGATAGCGGTGTAGATATTTCCATGTTCATACAGATAGCTGTGTGGATATTTCCATGTTTTTACAGATAGCGGTGAAGATGTATGCATGTTTACACAGATAGCGGTGTAGATATTTTCATGTTCATACAGATAGCGGTGTAGATATTTCCATGTTCATCCACACGGCTGTGTAGACATATCCATGTTCATACAGATGGCGGTGAAGGTTTTTCCATGTTCATACAGATGGCGGTGTAGATATTTCCATGTTCATACAGATAGCGGGGCTGATATTTCCATGTTTATACAGGTAGCAGTGTAGATATTTCCATGTTTATACAGATAGCGGTGTAGATATTTCCATGTTTATACACATAGCGGTGTAGATATTTCCATGTTTATACAGATAGCAGTGTAGATATTTCCATGCTTATACAGATAGCGGTGTAAATTTTTCCAAGTTTATACAGATAGCGGTGTAGATATCTCCATCTTAGTACAGATGGTGGTGTAGAAATTTATATGTTCATACAGATGGCGGTGCAGATATTTCCATGTTCATACGGATGGCTTTGTAGATATTTCCATGATTATAGAGATAGCAGTGTAGTTATTTCCATGTGTAAAGAGATAGCTTTGTAGATTTTTCCATGTATATGCAGATAGCTGTGTAGATATTTCCATTTTCATGCAGATAGCGGTGAAGATGTATGCATGTTTACACAGATAGCGGTGTAGATATTTCCATGTACATACAGATAGCGGTGTAGATATTTCCATGTTCATCCAGATGGCTGTGTAGATATATCCATGTTCATACAGATGGCGTTGAAGGTATTTCCATTTTCATACACATAGCGGTGTATATATTTCCATGTTCATACAGATGGCGGTGTAGATATTTCCATGTTCATAAAGATAGCGGTGTAGATATTTCCATGTTTATACAGATAGCGGTGTAGATATCTCCTTCTTTATACAGATGGCGGTGGAGATATTTATATGTTCATACAGATGGCGGTGCAGATATTTCCATGTTCATACGGATGGCGGTGTAGATATTTCCATGTTTATAGAGATAGCGGTGTAGATATTTCCATGTGTAAAGAGATAGCTGTGTAGATATTTCCATGTATATGCAGATATCTGTGTAGATATTTCCATTTTCATGCAGATAGCGGTGTAGATATTTCCATGTTCAAATAGATACAGTTTTGATATTTCCATCTTCATACAGATAGCGGTGTAGATATTTCCATATTTATACAGATAGCGATGAAGATGTATGCATGTTTATACAGATAGCGGTGTAGGTATTTCCATGTTCATACAGATAGCGGTGTAGATATTTCCATGTTCATCCAGATGGCTGTGTAGACATATCCATTTTCATACAGATGGCGTTGAAGATATTTCCATGTTCATACAGATAGCGGTGTAGATATTTCCATGTTCATACAGATAGCGGTGTAGATATTTCCATGTTCATACCGATAGCGGTGCTGTTATTTCCATGTTTATACAGGTAGCGGTGTAGATATTTCCATGTTCATACAGATAGCGGTGTAGATATTTCCATGTTTATACAGACAGCAGTGTAGATATTCCCTTGTATATACAGATAGCGGTGTAGATTTCTCCTTCTTAATACAGACGGCGGTGTAGATGTTTATATGTTCATACAGATGGCGGTGCAGATATTTCCATGTCCATACAGATGGCGGTGTAGACATATCCATGTTCATACAGATAGCGGTGTAGATATTTCCATGTTCATACAGATAGCCGTGTAGATATTTCCATGTTCATACCGATAGCGCTGCTGATACTTCCATGTTTATACAGGTAGCGGTGTAAATATTTCCGTGTTCATACAGGTAGCGGTGTAGATATTTCCATGTTCATACAGAGAGCGATGTAGATATTTCCATGTTTATACAGATAGCGGTGTAGATATCTACTTCTTAATACAGATGGTGGTGTAGATATTTATATGTTCATACAGATGGCAGTGCAGATATTTCCATGTTCATACAGATGGTGGTGTAGATATTTCCATGTTTATAGAGATAGCGGTGTAGTTATTTCCATGTGCAAAGAGATAGCTGTGGAAATATTTCCATGTATATGCAGATAGCTTTGTAGATATTTCCATTTTCATGCAGATAGCGGTGTAGATATTTGCATATTCAAAGAGATAGCGGTGTAGATATTTCCATGTTCATACAGATAGCTGTGTGGATATTTCCATGTTTTTACAGATAGCGGTGAAGATGTATGCATGTTTACACAGATAGCGGTGTAGATATTTTCATGTTCATACAGATAGCGGTGTAGATATTTCCATGTTCATCCACACGGCTGTGTAGACATATCCATGTTCATACAGATGGCGGTGAAGGTTTTTCCATGTTCATACAGATGGCGGTGTAGATATTTCCATGTTCATACAGATAGCGGGGCTGATATTTCCATGTTTATACAGGTAGCAGTGTAGATATTTCCATGTTTATACAGATAGCGGTGTAGATATTTCCATGTTTATACACATAGCGGTGTAGATATTTCCATGTTTATACAGATAGCAGTGTAGATATTTCCATGCTTATACAGATAGCGGTGTAAATTTTTCCAAGTTTATACAGATAGCGGTGTAGATATCTCCATCTTAGTACAGATGGTGGTGTAGAAATTTATATGTTCATACAGATGGCGGTGCAGATATTTCCATGTTCATACGGATGGCGGTGTAGATATTTCCATGATTATAGAGATAGCAGTGTAGTTATTTCCATGTGTAAAGAGATAGCTTTGTAGATTTTTCCATGTATATGCAGATAGCTGTGTAGATATTTCCATTTTCATGCAGATAGCGGTGAAGATGTATGCATGTTTACACAGATAGCGGTGTAGATATTTCCATGTACATACAGATAGCGGTGTAGATATTTCCATGTTCATCCAGATGGCTGTGTAGATATATCCATGTTCATACAGATGGCGTTGAAGGTATTTCCATTTTCATACACATAGCGGTGTATATATTTCCATGTTCATACAGATGGCGGTGTAGATATTTCCATGTTCATAAAGATAGCGGTGTAGATATTTCCATGTTTATACAGATAGCGGTGTAGATATCTCCTTCTTTATACAGATGGCGGTGGAGATATTTATATGTTCATACAGATGGCGGTGCAGATATTTCCATGTTCATACGGATGGCGGTGTAGATATTTCCATGTTTATAGAGATAGCGGTGTAGATATTTCCATGTGTAAAGAGATAGCTGTGTAGATATTTCCATGTATATGCAGATATCTGTGTAGATATTTCCATTTTCATGCAGATAGCGGTGTAGATATTTCCATGTTCAAATAGATACAGTTTTGATATTTCCATCTTCATACAGATAGCGGTGTAGATATTTCCATATTTATACAGATAGCGATGAAGATGTATGCATGTTTATACAGATAGCGGTGTAGGTATTTCCATGTTCATACAGATAGCGGTGTAGATATTTCCATGTTCATCCAGATGGCTGTGTAGACATATCCATTTTCATACAGATGGCGTTGAAGATATTTCCATGTTCATACAGATAGCGGTGTAGATATTTCCATGTTCATACAGATAGCGGTGTAGATATTTCCATGTTCATACCGATAGCGGTGCTGTTATTTCCATGTTTATACAGGTAGCGGTGTAGATATTTCCATGTTCATACAGATAGCGGTGTAGATATTTCCATGTTTATACAGACAGCAGTGTAGATATTTCCTTGTATATACAGATAGCGGTGTAGATTTCTCCTTCTTAATACAGACGGCGGTGTAGATGTTTATATGTTCATACAGATGGCGGTGCAGATATTTCCATGTTCATACAGATGGCGGTGTAGATATTTCCATGTTCATACAGATAGAGGTGTAGATATTTCCATGTTCATACAGATAGCGGTGTAGATATTTCCATGTTCATACAGATAGAGGTGTAGATATTTCCATGATCATACAGATAGCGGTGTAGATATTTCCATGTTCATACAGATAGCGGTGCTGATATTTCCATGTTTATACAGGTAGCGGTGTAGATATTTCCATGTTTATACAGATAGCGGTGTAGATATCTCCATCTTAATACAGATGGCGGTGTAGATATTTATATGTTCATACAGATGGCGGTGCAGATATTCCCATGTTAATACAGATGGCGGTGTAGATATTTCCATGTTCATACAGATAGCGGTGTAGTTTTTTCCATGTGTAAAGAGATAGCTGTGTAGATATTTCCATGTATATGCAGATAGCTGTGTAGATATTTCCATTTTCATGCAGATAGCGGTGTATATATTTCCATGTTCAAACAGATAGCGGTGTAGATATTTCCAGGTTTATACAGATAGCGGTGAAGATGTATACATGTCTAAACAGATAGCAGTGTAGATATTTCCATGTTCATCCACATGGCTGTGTAGATATATCCATGTTCATACAGATAGCGGTGTAGATATTTCCATGTTCATACAGATAGCGGTGCAGATATTTCCATGTTCATCCAGATGACTGTGTAGATATATCCATGTTCATACAGATAGCGGTGTAGATATTTCCATGTTCATACAGATAGTGGTGTAGATATTTCCATGTTCATAAAGATAGTGGTGTAGGTATTTCCATGTTCATACAGATAGCGGTGTAGATATTTCCATGTTCAAAGAGATAGCGGTGTGGATATTTCCATGTTCATACAGATAGCTGTGCTGATATTTCCATATTTAAACAGGTAGCGGTGTAGATATTACCATGTTTATACAGACAGTGGTGTAGATATTTCCATGTTTATAAAGATAGCGGTGTAGATATTTCCAAGTTTATACAGATAGATGTGTAGATATCTCCATCTTAATACAGATGGTGGTGTAGATATTTATATGTTCATACAGATGGCGGTGCAGATATTTCCGTGTTCATATAGATGGACGTGTAGATATTTCCTTGTTTATAGAGATAGCGGTGTAGTTATTTCCATGTGTAAAGGGATAGCTTTGTAGATATTTCCATGTGTATGCAGATCGCTGTGTAGATATTTCCATTTTCATGCGGATTGCGGTGTAGATATTTCCATGTTCAAACAGATAGCAGTGTAGATATTTCCATGTTCATACAGATAGCGGTGTAGATATTTCCATGTTTATACAGATAGCGGTGAAGATGTATGCATGTTTACAAGGATAGCAGTGTAGATATTTCCATGTTCATACAGATAGCGGTGTAGATATTTCCATGTTCATCCAGATGGCTGTGTAGATATATCCATATTCATACAGATGGCAGTGGAGATATTTCCATGTTCACACAGATGGCGGTGTAGATATTTCCATGTTCCTACACATAGCGGTTTAGATATTTCCATGTTTATAGAGATAGCGGTGTAGTTATTTCCATGTGTAAAGAGATAGCTTTGTAGATATTTCCATGTGTATGCAGATAGCTGTGTAGATATTTCCATTTTCATGCGGATAGCGGTGGAGATATTTCCATGTTCAAACAGATAGCGGTGTAGATATTTCCATGTTCATACAGGTAGCGGTGTAGATATTTCCATGTTTATACAGATACTGATGTAGATATTTCCATGTTTATTCAGATAGCGGTGTAGATATTTCCAAGTTTATACAGATAGCGGTGTAGATATCTCCATCTTAATACAGATGGCGGTGTAGATATTTATATGTTCATACAGATGGCGGTGCAGATATTTCCATGTTCATATAAATGGCGATGTAGATATTTCCATGTTTGTAGAGATAGCGGTGTAGTTATTTCCATGTGTAAAGAGATAGCTTTGTAGATATTTCCATGTGTATGCAGATAGCTTTGTAGATATTTCCATTTTCATGCAGATAGCGGTGTAGATATTTCCATGTTCAAACAGATAGCGGTGTAGACATTTCCATGTTCATACAGATAGCGGTGTAGATATTTCCAAGTTTATACAGATAGCGGTGAAGATGTATGCATGTTTACAAGGATAGCAGTGTAGATATTTCCATGTTCATACAGATAGCGGTGTAGATATTTCCATGTTCATAGAGATAGCGGTGTAGATATTTCCATGTTCATACAGATGGCTGTGTAGATATATCCATGTCCATACAGATAGCGGTGTAGATATTTCCATGTTCATACAGATAGTGGTGTAGATATTTCCATGTTCATACAGATAGTGGTGTAGATATTTCCATGTTTATACAGATAGCGGTGTAGATATTTCCATGTTCAAAGAGATAGCGGTGTAGATATTTCCATGTTCATACAGATAGCTGTGCTGATATTTCCATGTTTATACAGGTAGCGGTGTAGATATTTCCATGTTTATACAGATAGTGGTGTAGATATTTCCATGTTTATACAGATAGCGGTGTAGATATTTCCAAGTTTATACAGATAGATGTGTAGATATCTCCATTTTAATACAGATGGCTGTGTAGATATTTATATGTTCATACAGATGGCGGTGCAGATATTTCCATGTTCATATAGATGGCGGTGTAGATATTTCCATGTTTATAGAGATAGCGGTGTAGTTATTTCCATGTGTAAAGAGATAGCTTTGTAGATATTTCCATGTGTATGCAGATAGCTGTGTAGATATTTCCATTTTCATGCGGATAGCGGTGGAGATATTTCCATGTTCAAACAGATAGCGGTGTAGATATTTCCATGTTCATACAGATAGCGGTGTAGATATTTCCATGTTTATACAGATAGCGGTGAAGATGTATGCATGTTTACAAGGATAGCAGTGTAGATATTTCCATGTTCATACACATAGCGGTGTAGTTATTTCCATGTTCATACAGATAGCGGTGTAGATATTTCCGTGTTCATACCGATAGCGGTGCTGATATTTCCATGTTTATACATGTAGCGGTGTAGATATTTCCATGTTTATACAGATAGCGGTGTAGATATTTCCATGTTTATACAGATTGCAGTGTAGATATTTCCATGTTTATACAGATAGCGGTGTAGATATCTCCTTCTTAATACAGATGGCGGTGTAGATATTTATATGTTCATACAGATGGCGGTGCAGATATTTCCATGTTCATACAGATGGAGGTGTAGATATTTCCATGTTCATACAGATAGCGGTGTAGTTATTTCCATGTGTAAAGAGATAGCTTTGTAGATATTTCCATGTATATGCAGATAGCTGTGTAGATATTTCCATTTTCATGCAGATAGCGTTGTATATATTTCCCTGTTCAAACAGATAGCGGTGTAGATATTTCCATGTTCATACAGATAGAAGTGTAGATATTACCATGTTCATACAGATAGTGGTGTAGATATTTCCATGTTCATACAGATAGCTGTGTAGCTATTTCCATGTTCATACAGATAGTGGTGTAGATATTTCCATGTTCATAGAGATAGCGGTGTAGATATTTACATGTTCATACAGATAGCGGTGCTGATATTTCCATGTTTATACAGGTAGCGGTGTAGATATTTCCATGTTTATACAGATACTGATGTAGATATTTCCATGTTTATTCAGATAGCGGTGTAGATATTTCCAAGTTTATACAGATAGCGGTGAAGATATCTCCATCTTAATACAGATGGCGGTGTAGATATTTATATGTTCATACAGATGGCGGTGCAGATATTTCCATGTTCATATAGATGGCGGTGTAGATATTTCCATGTTTGTAGAGATAGCGGTGTAGTTATTTCCATGTGTAAAGAGATAGCTTTGTAGATATTTCCATGTGTATGCAGATAGCTGTGTAGATATTTCCATTTTCATGCAGATAGCGGTGTAGATATTTCCATGTTCAAACAGATAGCGGTGTAGATATTTCCATGTGCATACAGATAGCGGTGTAGATATTTCCATGTTTATACAGATAGCGGTGAAGTTGTATGCATGTTTACAAGGATAGCAGTGTAGATGTTTCCATGTTCATGCAGATAGCGGTGTAGATATTTCCATGTTCATCCAGATGGCATTGTAGATATATCCATGTTCATACAGATGGCAGTGAAGATATTTCCATGTTCATACAGATAGCGGTGTAGATATTTCCATGTTCATACAGATAGCGGCTTAGATATTTCCATGTTCATACGGATAGCGATGCTGATATTTCCAAGTTTATACAGGTAGCGATGTAGATATTTCCATGTTTGTACAGATAGCGGTGTAGATATTTCCATGTTTATACAGATAGCAGTGTAGATATTTCCATGTTTATACAGATATCCGTGTAGATATCTCCTTAATACAGATGGCGGTGTAGATATTTATATGTTCATACATATGGCGGTGCAGATATTTCCATGTTCATACAGATGGCGGTGTAGATATTTCCATGTTCATACAGATAGCGGTGTAGTTATTTCCATGTGTAAAGAGATAGCTGTGTAGATCTTCCCATGTATATTCAGATAGCTGTGTAGATATTTCCATTTACATGCAGATAGCGGTGTATATATTTCCCTGTTCAAACAGATAGCGGTGTAGATATTTCCATGTTCATACAGATAGTGGTGTAGATATTTCCATGTTCATACAGATAGCGGTGTAGCTATTTCCATGTTCATACAGATAGCGGTGTGGATATTTCCATGTTTATAGAGATAGCGGTGTAGATATTTCCATGTTCATACAGATAGCGGTGCTGATATTTCCATGTTTATACTGGTAGCGGTGTAGATATTTCCATGTTTATACAGATAGCGGTGAAGATGTATGCATGTTTACACATATAGCGTTGTATATATTTTCATGTTCATCCAGATGGCTGTGTAGATATTTCCATCTTCATACAGATAGCGGTGTAGATATTTCCATGTTCATCCAGATGGCTGTGTAGATATATCCATGTTCATACAGATGGCAGTGAAGATATTTCCATGTTCATACAGATAGCGGTGTAGATATTTCCATGTTCATACAGATAGCGGTGTAGATATTTCCATGTTCATACCGATAGCGGTGCTGATATTTCCATGTTTATACAGGTAGCGGTGTACATATTTCCATGTTTATACAGATAGCGGTGTAGATATTTCCATGTTTATACAGATATTAGTGTAGGTATTTCCATGTTTATACAGATAGCGGTGTAGATATGTCATTCTTAATTCAGATGGCAGTGTAGATATTTATATGTTCATAGAGATGGCGGTGCAGATATTTCCATGTTCATACAGATAGCGTTGCTGATATTTCCATGTTTATACATGTAGCGGTGTAGATATTTCCATCTTTTTACAGATAGCGGTGTAGATATTTGCATGTTTATACACATAGCGGTGTAGATATTTCAATGTTTATACAGATAGCGGTGTAGATATTTCCATGTTTATGCAGATAGTGGTGTAGATATCTCCAACTTAATACAGATGGCGGTGTATATATTTAGATGTTCATACAGATGGCGGTGCAGGTATTTCCATGTTCATACAGATGGCGGTGCAGATATTTCCATGTTCATACAGATGGTGGTGTAGATATTTCCATGTTTATAGAGATAGCCGTGTAGTTATTTCCTTGTGCAAAGAGATAGCTGTGTAGATATTTCCATATATAAGCAGATAGCTGTGTAGATATTTCCATTTTCATGCAGATAGCGGTGTATATATTTCCCTGTTCAAACAGTTAGCGGTGTAGATATTTCTATGTTCATAAAGATAGCGGTGTAGATATTTCCATGTTTATACAGATAGCGGTGAAGATGTATGCATGTTTACACAGATAGCGGTGTAGATATTTCCATGTTCATCCAGATGGCTGTGTAGATATATCCATGTTCATGCAGATAGCGGTGTAGATATTTCCAAGTTCATACAGATAGCTGTGCAGATATTTCCATGTTCATCCAGATGGCTGTGTAGATATATCCATGTTCATACAGATGGCGGTGAAGGTATTTCCATGTTCATACTGATAGCGGTGTAGATATTTCCATCTTCATCCAGACGGCTGTGTAGAGATATCCATGTTCATACAGATGGCGGTGCAGATATTTCCATGTTCATACAGATGGCTGTGTAGATATATCCATGTTCATACAGATGGCGGTGACGATATTTCCATGTTCATCCAGATGGCTGTGTAGATATATCCATGTTCATACAGATGGCGGTGAAGGTATTTCCATGTTCATACAGATAGCGGTGTAGATATTTCCATGTTCATACAGATAGTGGTGTAGATATTTCCATGTTCATACAGATAGCGGTGTAAGTATTTCCATGTTCATACAGATAGCGGTGTAGATATTTCCATTTTTAAGCAGATAGCGGTGTATATATTTCCCTGTTCAAACAGTTAGCGGTGTAGATATTTCCATGTTCATAAAGATAGCGGTGTAGATATTTCCATGTTTATACAGATAGCGGTGAAGTTGTATGCATGTTTACACAGATAGCGGTGTAGGTATTTCCACGTTCATCCAGATGGCTGTGTAGATATATCCATGTTCATACAGATGGCGGTGAAGTTATTTCCATGTTCATACAGATAGCGGTGTAGATATTTCCATGTTCATACAGATAGAGGTGTAGATATTTCCATGTTCATACAGATAGCGGTGTAGAGATTTCCATGTTCATACAGATAGTGGTGTATGTATTTCCATGTTCATACAGATAGCGGTGTAGATATTTCCATGTTCATCCAGATGGCTGTGTAGATATTCCCATGTTCATACAGATAGCGGTGTAGATATTTCCATGTTCATACAGATAACGGTGTAGATATTTCCATATTCATCCAGATGGCTGTGTAGATATATCCATGTTCATACAGATGGCGGTGAAGACATTTCCATGTTCATACAGATAGCCGTATAGATATTGCCATGTTCATACCGATAGCGGTGCTGATACTTCCATGTTTATACAGGTAGCGGTGAACATATTTCCGTGTTTATACAGGTAGCGGTGTAGATATTTCCATGTTAATACAGATAGCGGTGTAGATATTTCCATGTTTATACAGATAGCGGTGTAGATATCTCCTTCTTAATACAGATGGCGGTGTAGATATTTCCATGTTCATACAGATGGCGGTGTAGATATTTCCATGTTTATAGAGATAGCGGTGTAGTTATTTCCATGTGCAAAGAGATAGCTGTGTAGATATTTCCATTTATATGCAGATAGTTGTGTAGATATTTCCATTTTCATGCAGATAGCGGTGTAGATATTTCCATGTTCAAACAGATAGCGGTGTAGATATTTCCATGTTCATACAGATAGCGGTGTAGATATTTCCATGTTTATACAGATAGCGGTGAAGATGTATGCATGTTTACACAGATAGCGGTGTAGATATTTCCATGTTCATCCAGACGGCTGTGTAGAGATATCCATGTTCATACAGATGGCGGTGAAGATATTTCCATGTTCATACAGATGGCTGTGTAGATATATCCATGTTCATACAGATGGCGGTGTTGATATTTCCATGCTCATTCAGATAGCGGTGCTGATATTTCCATGTTTATACAGGTATCGGTGTATATATTTCCATGTTCATACAGATAGCGTTGTAGATATTTCCATGTTTATACAGATAGCAGTGTATATATTTCCATGTTTATACAGATAGCGGTGTAGATATCTCCATCTTAATACAGATGGCGGTGTAGATATTTATATGTTCATACAGATGGCGGTGCAGATATTTCCATGTTCATACGGATGGCGGTGAAGATATTTCCATGTTCATACAGATGGCGGTGTAGAAACTTCCATGTTCATACTGATAGCGGTGCTGATATTTCCATGTTTATACAGGTAGCGGTGTAGATATTTCCATGTTTATACAGATAGCGGTATAGATATTTCCATGTTTACACACATAGCGGTGTAGATATTTCCATGTTTATGCAGATAGTTGTGTAGATATCTCCATCTTAATACAGATGGCGGTGTAGATATTTAAATGTTCATTCAGATGGCTGTGTAGACATATCCATGTTCATACAGATGGCGGTGAAGATATTTCCATGTTCATACAGATAGCGGTGTAGATATTTCCATGTTCATACAGGTAGCGGTGTAGATATTTCCATGTTCATACAGATGGCTGTGTAGATATATCCATGTTCCTACAGATGGCGGTGAAGATATTTCCATGTTCGTACAGATGGCGGTGTAGATATTTCCATGTTCATACAGATAGCGGGGCTGATATTTCCATGTTTCTACATGTAGCGGTGAAGATGTATGCATGTTTACACAGATAGCGGTGTAGATATTTCCATGTTTATACACATAGCGGTGTAGATATTTCCATGTTCATACAGATAGCGGTGTATGTATTTCCATGTTCATACAGACAGCGGTGTCGATATTTCCATGTTCATACAGATAGCGGTGTATATATTTCCATGTTCATACAGAGAGCGGTGTAGATATTTCCATTTTCATGCAGATAGCGGTGTATATATTTCCCTGTTCAAACAGTTAGCGGTGTAGATATTTCCATGTTCATAAAGATAGCGGTGTAGATAATTCCATGTTTATACAGATAGCGGTGAAGTTGTATGCATGTTTACACAGATAGCGGTGTAGATATTTCCACGTTCATCCAGATGGCTGTGTAGATATATTCATGTTCATACAGATGGCGGTGAAGATATTTCCATGTTCATACAGATAGCGGTGTAGATATCTCCATCTTAATATAGATGGCGGTGTAGGTATTTATATGTTCATACAGATGGCGGTGCAGATATTTCCATGTTCATACGGATGGCGGTGAAGATATTTCCATGTTCATACAGATGGCGGTGTAGAAACTTCCATGTTCATACTGATAGCGGTGCTGATATTTCCATGTTTATACAGGTAGCGGTGTAGATATTTCCATGTTTATACACATAGCGGTGTAGATATTTCCATGTTTATACAGATAGCGGTGTAGATATCTCCATCTTAATACAGATGGCGGTGTAGATATTTATATGTTCAAGCAGATGGCGGTGCAGATATTTCCATGTTCATACAGATGGCGGTGAGGATATTTCCATGTTCATACAGATGGCGGTGTACATACTTCCATGTTCATACTGATAGCGGTGCTGATATTTCCATGTTTATACAGGTAGCGGTGTAGATATTTCCATGTTTATACAGATAGCGGTGTAGGTATTTCCATGTTTATACACATAGCGGTGTAGATATTTCCATGTTTATACAGATAGCGATGTAGATATCTCCATCTTAATACAGATGGCGGTGTAGATATATATATGTTCATTCAGATGGCGGTGCAGATATTTCCATGTTCATACAGATGGCGGTGTAGATATTTCCATGTTCATACAGATAGCGGTGTAGTTATTTCCATGTGTAAAGAGATAGCTGTGTAGATATTTCCATGTATATGCAGATAGCTGTGTAGACATTTCCATTTTCATGCAGATAGCGGTGTATATATTTCCCTGTTCAAACAGTTAGCGGTGTAGATATTTCCATGTTCATAAAGATAGCAGTGTAGATATTTCCATGTTTATACAGATAGCGGTGAAGATGTATGCATGTTTACACATATAGAGGTGTAGATATTTCCATGTTCATCCAGATGGCTGTGTAGATATATCCATGGTCATACAGATAGCGGTGTAGATATTTCCATGTTCATACAGATAGCGGTGTATGTATTTCCATGTTCATCCAGATAGCGGTGTAGATATTTCCATGTTCATCCAGATGACTGTGTAGGTATATCCATGTTCATACAGATAGCGGTGTAGATATTTCCATGTTCATCCAGATGGCTGTGTAGCTATTTCCATGTTCATACAGATAGTGGTGTAGATATTTCCATGTTCATACAGATAGCCGTGTAGATATTGCCATTTTCATACCGATAGCGCTGCTGATAGTTCCATGTTTATAGAGGTAGCGGTGTACATATTTCCGTGTTGATACAGGTAGCGGTGTAGATATTTCCATGTTCATACAGATAGCGGTGTAGATATTTCCATGTTTATACAGATAGCGGTGTAGATATCTCCTTCTTAATACAGATGGTGGTGTAGATATTTATATGTTCATACAGATGGCAGTGCAGATATTTCCATGTTCATACAGATGGCGGTGTAGATATTTCCATGTTTATAGAGATAGCGGTGTACTTATTTCCATGTCCTGAGAGATAGCTGTGTAGATATTTCCATGTATATGCAGATAGCTTTGTAGATATTTCCATTTTCATGCAGATAGCGGTGTAGATATTTCCATGTTCAAACAGATAGTGGTGTAGATATTTCCATGTTCATACCGATAGCGGTGTGGATATTTCCATGTTTTTACAGATAGCGGTGAAGATGTATGCATGTTTACACAGATAGCGGTGTAGATATTTTCATGTTCATTCAGATAGCGGTGTAGATATTTCCATGTTCATCCAGACGGCTGTGTAGACATATCCATGTTCATACAGATGGCGGTGAAGATATTTCCATGTTCATACAGATGGCTGTGTAGATATATCCATGCTCATACAGATGGCGGTGAAGAGTTTTCCGTGTTCATACAGATGGCGGTGTAGATATTTCCATGTTCATACAGATAGCGGGGCTGATATTTCCATGTTTATACAGGTAGCAGTGTAGATATTTCCATGTTTATACAGATAGCGGTGTAGATATTTCCATGTTTATACACATAGCAGTGTAGATATTTCCATGTTTATACAGATAGCGGTGTAGATATCTCCATCTTAATACAGATGGCGGTGTAGATATTTATATGTTCATGCAGATGGCGGTGCAGATATTTCCATGTTCATACAGATGGCGGTGAGGATATTTCCATGTTCATCCAGATGGCGGTGTAGATACTTCCATGTTCATACTGATAGCGGTGTTGATATTTCCAAGTTTATACAGGTAGCGGTGTAGATATTTCCATGTTTATACAGATAGCGGTGTAGGTATTTCCATGTTTATACACATAGCGGTGTAGATATTTCCATGTTTATACAGATAGCGGTGTAGATATCTCCATCTTAATACAGATGGCGGTGTAGATATTTATATGTTCATTCAGATGGCGGTGCAGATATTTCCATGTTCATACAGATGGCGGTGTAGATATTTCCATGTTCATACAGATAGCGCTGTAGTTATTTCCATGTCTAAAGAGATAGCTGTGTAGATATTTCCATGTATATGCAGATAGCTGTGTAGACATTTCCGTTTTCATGCAGATAGCGGTGTATATATTTCCCTGTTCTAACAGTTAGCGGTGTAGATATTTCCATGTTCATAAAGAAAGCAGTGTAGATATTTCCATGTTTATACAGATAGCGGTGAAGATATATGCATGTTTACACAGATAGCGGTGTAGATATTTCCATGTTCATCCAGATGGCTGTGTAGATATATCCATGGTCATAGAGATAGCGGTGTAGATATTTCCATGTTCATACAGATAGCGGTGTATGTATTTCCCTGTTCATCCAGATGGCTGTGTAGATATATCCATGTTCATACAGATGGCGGTGAAGATATTTCCATGTTCATACAGATGGCGGTGTAGATATTTCCATGTTCATACAGATAGCGGTGTAGATATTTCCATGTTCATACAGATAGCGGTGTATGTATTTCCATGTTCATACAGATAGCGGTGTAGATATTTCCATGTTCATCCACATGGCTGTGTACCTATTTCCATGTTCATACAGATAGCGGTGTAGATATTTCCATGTTCATACAGATAGCGGTGTAGATATTTCCATGTTCATACAGATAGCCGTGTAGATATTGCCATGTTCATACCGATTGCGGTACTGATACTTCCATGTTTATACAGGTAGCGGTGTACATATTTCCGTGTTTATACAGGTAGCGGTGTAGATATTTCCATGTTCATACAGATAGCGGTGTAGATATTTCCATGTTTATACAGATAGCGGTGTAGATATCTCCTTCTTAATACAGATGTTGGTGTAGATATTTATATGTTCATACAGATGGCTGTGCAGATATTTCCATGTTCATACAGATGGTGGTGTAGATATTTCCATGTTTATAGAGATAGCGGTGTAGTTATTTCCATGTGCAAAGAGATAGCTGTGTTGATATTTCCATGTATATGCAGATAGCTGTGTAGATATTTCCATTTTCATGCAAATAGCGGTGTAGATATTTCCATGTTCAAACAGATAGCGGTGTAGATATTTCCAAGTTCATACAGATAGCGGTGTGGATATTTCCATGTTTATACAGATAGCGGTGAAGATGTATGCATGTTTACACAGATAGCTGTGTAGATATTTCCATGTTCATACAGATAGCGGTGTAGATATTTCCATGTTCACCCAGACGGCTGTGTAGACATATCCATGTTCATACAGATGGCTGTGAAGATATTTCCATGTTCATACAGATGGCTGTGTAGATATATCCATGTTCATACAGATGGCGGTGAAGTTTTTTCCATGTTCATACAGATGGCGGTGTAGATATTTCCATGTTCATGCAGATAGTGGTGCTGATATTTCCATGTTTATACAGTTAGCAGTGTAGATATTTCCATGTTTATACAGATAGCGGTGTAGATATTTCCGTGTTTATACACATAGCGGTGTAGATATTTCCATGTTTATACAGATTGCGGTGTAGATATCTCCATCTTAATACAGATGGCGGTGTAGATATTTATATGTTCATACAGATAGCGGTGCAGATATTTCCATGTTCATACAGATGGCGGTGAAGATATTTCCATGTTCATACAGATGGCGGTGTAGATACTTCCATGTTCATACTGATAGCGGTGCTGATATTTCCATGTATATACAGGTAGCGGTGTAGATATGTCCATGTTTATACAGATTACGGTGTAGATATTTCCATGTTTATACTCATAGCGGTGTAGATATTTCCATGTTTATATAGATAGCGGTGTAGATATCTCCATCTTAATACAGATGGCGGTGTAGATATTTCCATGTTCATACAGATAGCGGTGTAGATATTTCCATGTTCATCCAGATGGCTGTTTAGATATATCCATGTTCATCCTGATGGCTGTGTAGATATATCCATGTTCATACAGATGGCGGTGAAGATATTTCCATGTTCATACAGATAGCGGTGTAGATATTTCCATATTCTTACAGATAGCAGTGTATGTATTTCCATGTTCATACAGATAGCGGTGTAGATATTTCCATGTTCATCCAGATGGCTGTGTAGATATATCCATGTTCATACAGATAGCGGTGTAGATATTTCCATGTTCATCCAGATGGCTGTGTAGCTATTTCCATGTTCATACAGATAGTGGTGTAGATACTTCCATGTTTATACAGGTAGCGGTGTACATATTTCCGTGTTTATACAGGTAGCGGTGTAGATATTGCCATGTTCATACAGATAGCGGTGTAGATATTTCCATGTTTATACAGATAGCGGTGTAGATATCCCCTTCTTAATACAGATGGCGGTGTAGATATTTATATGTTCATTCAGATGGCGGTGCAGATATTTCCATGAACATACAGATGGTGGTGTAGATATTTCCATGTTTATAGAGATAGCGGTGTAGTTATTTCCAGGTGCAAAGAGATAGCTGTGTAGATATTTCCATGTATATGCAGATAGCTGTGTAGATATTTCCATTTTCACGCAGATAGCGGTGTAGATATTTCCATGTTCAAACAGATAGCGGTGTAGATATTTCCATGTTCATACAGATAGCGGTGTGGATATTTCCATGTTTATACAGATAGCAGTGAAGGTGTATGCATGTTTACACAGATAGCGGTGTAGATATTTCCATGTTCATCCAGATGGCTGTGTAGATATATCCATGTTCATACAGATGGCGGTGAAGATATTTCCATGTTCATACAGATAGCGGTGTAGATATTTCCATGTTCATACAGATAGCGGTGTATGTATTTCCATGTTCATACAGATAGCGGTGTAGATATTTCCATGTTCATCCAGATGGCTGTGTAGCTATTTCCATGTTCATACAGATAGCTGTGTAGATATTGCCATGTTCATACCGATAACGGTGCTGATACTTCCATGTTTATACAGGTAGCGGTGTACATATTTCCGTGTTTATACAGGTAGCGGTGTAGATATTTCCATGTTCATACAGATTGTGGTGTAGATATTTCCATGTTTATACAGTTAGCGATGTAGATATCTCCTTCTTAATACACATGGCGGAGTAGATATTTATATGTTCATACAGATGGCGGTGCAGATATTTCCATGTTCATACAGATGGTGGTGTAGATATTTCCATGTTCATACAGATAGCTGTGTGGATATTTCCATGTTTATACAGATAGCGGTGAAGATGTATGCATGTTTACACAGATAGCGGTGTAGATATTTCCATGTTCATACAGATAGCGGTGTAGATATTTCCATGTTCATCCAGACGGCTGTGTAGTCATATCCATGTTCACACAGATGGCTGTGAAGATATTTCCATGTTCATACAGATGGCTGTGTAGATATATCCATGTTCATACAGACGGCGGTGAAGATTTTTCCATGTTCATACAGATGGCGGTGTAGATATTTCCATGTTCATACAGATAGCGGTGCTGATATTTCCATGTTTATACAGGTATCAGTGTAGTTATTTCCATGTTTATACAGATAGCGGTGTAGATATTTCCATGTTTATACACATAGTGGTGTAGATATTTCCATGTTTATACAGATAGCGGTGTAGTTATCTCCATCTTAATACAGATGGCGGTGTAGATATTTATATGTTCATACAGATGGCGGTGCAGATATTTCCATGTTCATACAGATGGCGGTGAAGATATTTCCATCTTCATACAGATGGCGGTGTAGATATTACCATGTTTATAGAGATAGCAGTGTAGTTATTTCCATGTGTAAAGAGATAGCTGTATAGATATTTCCATGTATATGCAGATAGCTGTGTAGATATTTCCATTTTCATGCAGATAGCGGGGTAGATATTTCCATGTTCAAACAGATAGCGGTGAAGATGTATGCATGTTTACACAGATATCGGTGTAGATATTTTCATGTACATAAAGATAGCGGTGTAGATATTTCCATGTTCATCCAGATGGCTGTGTAGATATATCCATGTTCATCCAGATGGCTGTGTAGATATATCCATGTTCATACAGATGGCAGTGAAGATATTTCCATGTTCATACAGATATCGGTGTAGATATTTCCATGTTCATACAGATAGCGGTGTAGGTATTTCCATGTCTATACAGGTAGCAGTGTAGGTATTTTCATGTTTATACAGATAGCGGTGTAGATATTTCCATGTTTATACAGGTAGCGGTGTAGATATTTCCATGTTTATACAGATAGCGGTGTAGATATCTTCATCTTAATACAGATGGCGGTGTAGATATTTATATGTTCATAAAGATGGCGGTGCAGATATTTCCATGTTCATACAGATGGCCGTGTAGGTATTTCCAAGTTTATAGAGATAGCAGTGTAGTTATTTCCATGTGTAAAGAGATAGCTGTGTAGATATTTCCATGTATGTGCAGATAGCTGTGTAGATATTTCCATTTTCATGCAGATAGCGGTGTAGATATTTCCATTTTCAAACAGATAGCGGTGTAGATATTTCCATGTTCATACAGATAGCGGTGTAGATATTTCCATGTTTATACAGATAGCGGTGAAGATGTGTGCATGTTTACACAGATAGCGGTGTAGATATTTCCATGTTCATACAGAAAAAGGTGTAGATATTTCCATGTTTATACAGATAGCGGTGAAGATGTATGCATGTTTACACAGATAGCGGTGTAGATAATTCCATGTTCATCCAGATGGCTGTGTAGATATATCCATGTTCATACAGATAGCGGTGTAGATATTTCCATGTTCATACAGATAGCGGTGCAGATATTTCCATGTTCATCCAGATGGCTGTGTAGATATATCCATGTTCATACAGATGGCGGTGAAGATATTTCCATGTTCATACAGATAGCGGTGTAGATATTTCCATGTTAATACAGATAGCGGTGTAGATATTTCCATGTCCATAAATATATAGGTGTATGTATTTCCATGTTCATACAGATAGCGTTGTAGATATTTCCATGTTCATGCAGATGGCTGTGTAGCTATTTCCATGTTCATACAGATAGCAGTGTAGATATTTCCATGTTCATACTGATAGCGGTGTAGATATTTCCATGTTCCTACAGATGGCGGTGCTGATATTTCCAAGTTTATACAGGTAGCAGTGTAGATATTTCCATGTTTATACAGATAGCGGTGTAGATATTTCCATGTTTATACACATAGCCGTGTAGATATTTCCATGTTTATACAGATAGCGGTGTAGATATCTCCATCTTAATACAGACGTCGGTGTAGATATTTATAAGTTCATACAGATGGCAGTGCAAATATTTCCATGTTCATTCAGATGGCGGTGTATATATTACCATGTTTATAGAGATAGAGGTGTAGTTATTTCCATGTGTAAAGAGATAGCTGTCTAGATATTTCCATGTATATGCAGATAGCTGTGTAGATATTTCCATTTTCATGCAGATAGCGGTGTAGATATTTCCATGTTCAAACAGATAGCGGTGTATATATTTCCATGTACTTACAGATAGCGGTGTAGATATTTCCATGTTTATACAGATAGCGGTGAAGATGTATGCATGTTTACACAGATAGCGGTGTAGAAATTTCCATGTTCATACAGATAGTGGTGTAGATATTTCCATGTTCATACAGACAGCGGTGTACGTATCTCCATGTTCATACAGATAGCGGTGTAGATATTTCCATGTTCATCCAGATGGCTGTGTAGATATTTATATGTTCATACAGATAGCGGTGCAGGTATGTCCATGTTCATACAGAGGGCGGTGTAGATATTTCCATGTTTATAGAGATAGCGGTGTAGTTATTTCCATGTGTAAAGAGATGTGTGTGTAGATATTTCCATGTATATGCAGATAGCTGTGTAGATATTTCCATTTTCATGCAGATAGCGGTGTAGATATTTCCATGTTCAAACATATAGCGGTGTAGATATTTGCATGTTCATCCAGATGGCTGTGTAGATATATCCATGTTCATACAGAAGGCGGTGGAGATATTTCCATGTTCATACAGATAGAGGTGTAGATATTTCCATGTTCAGACAGATAGCGGTGCTGATATTTCCTTGTTCATCCAGATGGCTGTGTAGATATTTCCATGTTCATAGAGATTGCGGTGAAGATATTTCCATGTTCATTCAGATATCGGTGTAGATATTTCCATGTTCATACAGATAGCGGTGTAGATATTTCCATGTTCATACAGATAGCGGTGCTGATATTTCCATGTTTATGCAGGTAGCGGTGTAGGTATTTACATGTTTATACAGATAGCGGTTTAGATATTTCCATGTTTATACATATAGCGGTGTAGATATCTTCATCTTAATACAGATGGCGGTGTAGATATTTATATGTTCATACAGATGATGGTGCAGATATTTCCAAGTTCATACTGATGGCGGTGTAGATATTTCCATGTTTATAGAGATAGCGGTGTACTTATTTCCATGTGTAAAGAGATAGCTTTGTAGATATTTCCATGTATGTGCAGACAGCTGTGTAGATATTTCCATTTTCATGCAGATAGCGGTGTAGATATTTCCATTTTCAAACAGATAGCGGTGTAGATATTTCCATGTTCATACAGATAGCGGTGTAGATATTTCCATGTTTATACAGATAGCGGTGAAGATGTATGCATGTTTACACAGATAGCGGTGTAGATATTTCCATGTTCATACAGAAAACGGTGTAGATATTTCCATGTTTATACAGATAGCGGTGAAGATGTATGCATGTTTGCACAGATAGCGGTGTAGATAATTCCATGTTCATCCAGATGGCTGTGTTGATATTTCCACGTTCATCCAGATGGCTGTGTAGATATATCCATGTTCATTCAGATGGCGGTGAAGATATTTCCATGTTCATGCAGATGGCGGTGTAGATAGTTCCATGTTCATACCGATAGCGGTGCTGATATTTCGATGTTCATACAGGTAACTCTGTAGATATTTCCATGTTTATACAGATAGTGGTGTAGATATTTCCATGTTTATACACATAGCGGTGTAGATATTTCCATGTTTATACTGATAGCAGTGTAGATATCTCCATCTTAATACAGGTGGCGGTGTAGATATTTATATGTTCATACAGATGGCGGTGCAGATATTTCCATGTTCATACAGATGGCGGTGTAGATATTACCATGTTTATGGAGATAGCGGTGTAGTTATTTCCATGTGTAAAGAGATAGCTGTATAGATATTTCCATGTATATGCAGATAGCTGTGTAGGTATTTCCATTTTCATGCAGATAGCGGGGTAGATATTTCCATGTTCAAACAGATAGCGGAGTAGATATTTCCATGTTCATACAGATAGCGGTGTAGATATTTCCATGTTCATACAGATAGCGGTGTAGATATTTCCATGTTCATACAGATAGCGGTGTATGTATTTCCATGTTCATACAGAGAGCGGTGTAGATATTTCCATTTTCATGCAGATAGCGGTGTAGATATTTCCCTGTTCAAACAGTTAGCGGTGTAGATATTTCCATGTTCATGAAGATAGCGGTGTAGATATTTCCATGTTTATACAGATAGCGGTGAAGATGTATGCATGTTTACACAGATAGCGGTGTAGATATTTCCATGTTCATCCAGATGGCTGTGTAGATATATCCATGTTCATACAGATGGCGGTGAAGGTATTTCCATGTTCATACAGATAGCGGTGTAGATATTTCCATGTTCATACAGATAGCGGTGTAGATATTTCCATGTTCATACAGATAGCGGTGTACGTATCTCCATGTTCATACAGATAGCGGTGTAGATATTTCCATGTTCATCCAGATGGCTGTGTAGATATTTCCAAGTTCATACAGATAGCGGTGTAGATATTTCCATGTTCATACATATAGCGGTGCAGATATTTCCATGTTCATCCAGATAGCTGTGCAGATATTTCCATGTTCATCCAGATGGCTGTGTAGATATATCCATGTTCATACAGATGGCGGTGAAGATATTTCCATGTTCATACAGATGGCGGTGTAGATATTTCCATGTTCATACAGATAGCGGTGTAGATATTTCCATGTTCATACAGATAGCGGTGTTTGTATTTCCACGTTCATACAGATAGCGGTGAAGATGTATGCATGTTTACACAGATAGCGGTGTAGATAATTCCATGTTCATCCAGATGGCTGTGTAGATATTTCCACGTTCATCCAGATGGCTGTGTAGATATATCCATGTTCATACAGATGGTGGTGAAGATATTTCCATGTTCATATAGATGGCTGTGTAGATATTTCCATGTTCATACCGATAGCGGTGCTGATATTTCCACGTTCATACAGGTAACTGTGTAGATATTTCCATGTATATACAGATAGCGGTGTAGATATTTCCATGTTTATACATATAGCGGTGTAGATATTTCCATGTTTATACAGATAGCGGTGAAGATGCATGCATGTTGACACAGATAGCGGTGTAGATATTTCCATGTTCATCTAGATGGCTGTGTAGATATATCCATGTTCATACAGATGGCGGTGAAGATATTTCCATGATCATACAGATAGCGGTGTAGATATTTCCATGTTTATACAGATAGCGGTGAAGATGTATGCATTTTTACACATATAGCGGTGTAGATATTTCCATGTTCATACAGATGGCTGTGTAGATATTTCCATGTTTATAAAGATAGCGGTGAAGATGTATGTATGTTTACACAGATAGCGGTGTAGATAATTCCATGTTCATCCAGATGGCTGTGTAGATATTTCCACGTTCATCCAGATGGCTGTGTAGATATATCCATGTTCATACTGATGGCGGTGAATATATTTCCATGTTCATACAGATAGCGGTGTAGATATTTCCATGTTCATGAAGATAGCGGTGTAGATATTTCCATGTTTATACAGATAGCGGTGAAGATGTATGCATGTTTACACAGATAGCGGTGTAGATATTTCCATGTTCATCCAGATGGCTGTGTAGATATATCCATGTTCATACAGATGGCGGTGAAGGTATTTCCATGTTCATACAGATAGCGGTGTAGATATTTCCATGTTCATACAGATAGCGGTGTAGATATTTCCATGTTCATACAGATAGCGGTGTACGTATCTCCATGTTCATACAGATAGCGGTGTAGATATTTCCATGTTCATCCAGATGGCTGTGTAGATATTTCCAAGTTCATACAGATAGCGGTGTAGATATTTCCATGTTCATACATATAGCGGTGCAGATATTTCCATGTTCATCCAGATAGCTGTGCAGATATTTCCATGTTCATCCAGATGGCTGTGTAGATATATCCATGTTCATACAGATGGCGGTGAAGATATTTCCATGTTCATACAGATGGCGGTGTAGATATTTCCATGTTCATACAGATAGCGGTGTAGATATTTCCATGTTCATACAGATAGCGGTGTTTGTATTTCCACGTTCATACAGATAGCGGTGAAGATGTATGCATGTTTACACAGATAGCGGTGTAGATAATTCCATGTTCATCCAGATGGCTGTGTAGATATTTCCACGTTCATCCAGATGGCTGTGTAGATATATCCATGTTCATACAGATGGTGGTGAAGATATTTCCATGTTCATATAGATGGCTGTGTAGATATTTCCATGTTCATACCGATAGCGGTGCTGATATTTCCACGTTCATACAGGTAACTGTGTAGATATTTCCATGTATATACAGATAGCGGTGTAGATATTTCCATGTTTATACATATAGCGGTGTAGATATTTCCATGTTTATACAGATAGCGGTGAAGATGTATGCATGTTGACACAGATAGCGGTGTAGATATTTCCATGTTCATCTAGATGGCTGTGTAGATATATCCATGTTCATACAGATGGCGGTGAAGATATTTCCATGATCATACAGATAGCGGTGTAGATATTTCCATGTTTATACAGATAGCGGTGAAGATGTATGCATTTTTACACATATAGCGGTGTAGATATTTCCATGTTCATACAGATGGCTGTGTAGATATTTCCATGTTTATAAAGATAGCGGTGAAGATGTATGTATGTTTACACAGATAGCGGTGTAGATAATTCCATGTTCATCCAGATGGCTGTGTAGATATTTCCACGTTCATCCAGATGGCTGTGTAGATATATCCATGTTCATACTGATGGCGGTGAATATATTTCCATGTTCATACAGATAGCGGTGTAGATATTTCCATGTTTTTACAGGTAGCGGTGTAGATATTTCCATATTTATACAGATAGCGGTGTAGATATTTCCATGTTTATACAGATAGCGGTGTAGATATTTCCATGTTTATACAGATAGCGGTGTAGATATTTCCATGTTTATACAGATAGCAGTGCAGATATTTCTGTGTTTATACAGATAGCCGTGTAGATATTTCCATCATCATTCAGCTGGCGGTGTAGATATTTGCAAGCTGATACAGATGGCGGTGTAGATATTTCCAAGTTTATAGAGATGGCGTACAGATATTTCCATGTTCTCACCGACGGCGGTGTAAATATTTCCATGTTTATAGAGATGGCGGTGTAGATATTTCCATGTTTATACACTTATCGCTGTAGATATTTCCATGTTTATTCAGATAGCAGTGTTGATATTTCCATGTTTATACAAATAGCGGTGTAGATATTTCCATGTTTATAGAGATAGTGGTGTAGATATTTCCATGTTTATAGAGATAGTGGTGTAGATATTTCCATGATTATAGAGATTGTGGTGTAGTTATTTCCATGTTTATAGAGATAGCAGTGTAGAAATTTCCCTGTTTCACAGAAAGCAGTGTAGATATTTCCATGTTTATACAGATAGCGGTGTAGATGTTTCCATGTTTATACAGATGGCAGTGTAGATATTTCCATGTTTATAGAGATGGCAGTGTAGATATTTCCTTGTTTATACAGATAGCAGTGTAAATATTTCGATGTTTATAGAGATAGGTTTGTAGGTATTTCCATGTTCATACAGATAGCGGTGTAGATATTTCCATGTTCATACAGAAGGCGGTGTAGATATTTCCCTCTTCATACAGATGGCGGTGAAGATATTTGCATGTTCATACAGATGGCGGTGTAGATATTTCCATGTTCATACAGATGTCGGTGTAGATATTTCCATGTTCACACAGATGTCTGTGTAGTTATTTCCATGTTCATACAGATGACGTTGGTGATATTTCCATGTTCATACCGAGGGCGGTGTAGATATTTCCATGTTTATAGAGATGGCGGTGTAGATATTTCCAAGTTTATACAGATGGCAGTGTAGATATTTCCATGTTCATACAGATAGCATTGTAGATATTTCCATGTTTATGGAGATATCGGTGTAGATATTTGCATGTTTATACAGATAGCGGTGTAGATATTTCCATGATTACACAGATAGCGGTGTAGATATTTCCATGTTTATATAGATAGCGGTGTAGATATTTACATGTTTATACAGATAGCGGTGAAGATATTTCCATGTTTATACAGACAGCGGTGTAGATATTTCCATGTTTATACAGAGAGCATTGTAGATATTTCCATGTTTATAGAGTTAGCGGTGTAGATATTTCCCTGTTTTACAGATAGCAGAGTAGATATTTCCATGTTTATACAGATAGCAGTGTAGACATTTCCATGTTTATACCGATAACGGTGTAGATATTTTTGTGTTTATACATATAACGGTGTAGATATTTCCATGATCATACAGATGGCGGTGTGGATATTTCCATTTTGATACAGACTGGGTGTAGATATTTTCATGTTTATACAGATGACGGTGTAGATATTTACATGTTTATAGACATGGCGGTGTAGATATTTCCATGTTTTTACACATAGCAGTGGCGATATTTCCATGTTTATGGAGATATCGGTGTAGGTATTTCCATGTTTATAGAGAGAGCGTTGTAGATATTTCCATATTTATACAGATAGCGGTGTAGATATTTCCCTGTTTTACAGATAGCAGTGTAGATATTTCCATGTTTATACAGATAGCGGTGTAGATATTTCCATGTACATACAGATAGCGGTGTAGATATTCCCATGTTTATTCAGATGGCAATGTAGATATTTACATGTTTATAGGGATGGCGGTGTAGATATTTCCTTGTATTGACAGACAGCTGTGTAGATATTTCCATTTTTATACAGATAGCGCTGAAGATATTTCCATGATTATACAGATAGTGGTGTAGATATTTCCATGTTTATACAGATAGCGGTGTAGATATTTCCATGTTTATACAGATAGCGGTGTAGATATTTCCATGTTTATGGAGATGGCATTATAGTTATTTACTTGTTTATACAGATGGTGGTGTCGATATTTCCATGTTCCTACAGATAGCGGTGTAGATATTTCCATATTTATACACATGGCGGTGTAGATATTTCCATGTGCATACAGATGCCGGTTTAGATATTTCAATGTTTATAGAGATGACGGTGTAGATATTTCCATGTTTATACAGATGGCGGTGTAGATATTTCCATGTTTATACCCATAGCGGTGTAGATATTTCCATGTTTATTCACATTGCGGTATAGATATTTCTATGTTTACAGAGATATTGGTGTAGATATTTCCATGTTTATAGAGATAGTCGTGTAGATATTTCCATGTTTATAGAGATAGCGGTGTCGATAATTCCCTGTTTCACAGACAGCAGTGTAGATATTGCCATGTTTATTCAGATAGCGGTGTAGATATATCCATGTTTATAGAGATAGCGGTGTAATTATTTCCATGTTTATAGAGATGGCGGTGTAGATATTTCCATGTTTATACAGATGGCGGTGTAGGTATTTCCATGTTTATACAGATAGCGGTGTAGGTATTTCCATGCTTATACAGATAGCGGTGTAGATATTTCCATGTTCATACAGATAGCGTTGTAAATATTTCCATGTTTATACAGATAGCGGTGTAGATATTTCCATGTTTATAGAGATTGCGTTTTAGATATTTCCATGTTTATACATATAGCGGTATAGATATTTCCATGTTTAAACAGATGGCGGTGTAGATATTTCCATGTTTATACAGGTGGCGGTGTAGTTATTTCCATATTCATACACATGGCGTTGTAGATATTTCAATGTTTATAGAGATGGCGGTGTAGATATTTCCATGTTTATACAGATGGCGGTGTAGTTATTTCCATGTTTATACAGATAGCGGTGTAGGTATTTCCATGCTTATACAGATAGCGGTGTAGATATTTCCATGTTCATACAGAAAGCGTTGTAAATATTTCCATGTTTATACAGATAGCGGTGTAGATATTTCCATGTTTATAGAGATAGCGGTATAGATATTTCCATGTTGATACACATAGCGGTGTAGATATTTCCATGTTTATAGAGATAGCGGTGTAGATATTTCCAAGTTTATAGAGATGGCGGCTTGGATATTTCCATGTTTATATATGTGGCGGTGTATATATTTCCATGTTTATGCAGATGGCGGTGTAGATATTTCCATGTTTATACAGATGGCGGTGTAGATATTTCCATGTTTATACAGATGGCGGTGTAGATACTTCCATATTTATACAGATGGCGCTGTAGATATTTTCATGTTCATACAGATAGCGGTGTAGATATTTCCATGTTTATAGAGATGGCGCTGTAGATATTTCCTTGTTTATTCACATAGCAGTGTAGGTATTTCCATGTTTAAAGAGATGGCGGTGTAGATATTTCCATGTTTGTACAGGTAGCGGTGAAGATATTTCCATATTTATACAGGTAGCGGTACAGATATGTGAATTCATTAAACCTCTTTTTCTTTATAAATTACCCAGTCTTGGGTATGTCTTTATCAGCAGCATGAAAATTGACTAATACACTCACTGTCCATGAATGATACTCTGTTAGCCCATTTGCATTGTTATAAAGAAATACCTGAGGCTGGGTTATTTATAAAGAAATGCGGTTTATTTGGCTCCTTGTTGTGAAGGCTGTACATGAAGCATAGTACTGGCACCTGCTTCCAGGGAGGGCATCAGGAACCTTCCAATCATGGTGGAAGGTGAAGGGAAACCAGCATATCACATGGTGAGAGCGGAAGCAAGAGAGACAGGGAAGAGGTGTCAGTCTCTTTTAAACAACCAGATATCGCATGAACTCACAGGGTAAGAACTCATTCATTACCAAGAGGACAGCACCAAGCCATTCAGGAGGCATCTATCTCCAACATTGGGGATCACATTTTAACGTGAGATTTGAAGGGGACAAACATCCAAACTATGTCAGATACCAAAGCTGACAATGCTTATTATCTTTAGCTGTTCCAGGTTCTGGGAAAAGGGAGAGAGTTAGCTTCCCTCGTCTATGCTGTGCTACTCCATATTATATTAGTAATTATTGTTCTCTAAAGGTTTTTGAAAGCAAATAAACAAATGCAAGGCAAAATATACGAAATGCAAGGCAAAACATACGAAATGCAAGGCAAATGCATTAAAAACTTTTGAGTGTTAATATATAGATTTTATTTTATCTTTTTAATTTCTTTTGCTTAACCAAATAGATTATGTAGTTTTGATTAACTGGCCATGAAATAGCTCTGCCTACATAGAATTTCCCATGAATAATTGGTTGTGGAGACTTTTATGTGTAACCCAAATCCTCCCTCAAAACTGAAGTTTGCCCAGCTATTGGGAGTGTTGGCAAATCATGCCTCTCAGCTGATTCTCTCTAGAATTTATTCTCAGGAGATCTAATTAATAACTTGTCAAGCTGATGTCCATCCTTGGGGACAACTCGTATCTGAAGAATGGCCAGTGAAAGGTATTAAAACTCCATACTCCTGCCTCAATTTAGGGCAACTCTGAAGGGTCACCCCAGCTTCTCAGCTCCCCCTTGAGATTAGCTGAGGTATTTGTTGTGACTGCCTCACATCTCAACTCCCTTTGTCCAATTCAGCTTTTTAGCCACAGTTGTTGGCTCCTAGGATTTTACCCAGTTAAATGTTCTCTACACAAATCTCTATCTCAAATCTGCTTTACAGGGAATGTGGCCTCAGACAGGTTTTCATTAGGTTCTGGACGTAACTCTCATTAGTCATTGATATGATTCGGCTGTGTCTCCATCCGAATCTCACCTTGATTGTAATTATCCCCGCATGTCAAGGATGGAGTCAGGTGGAGATCATTGAATCATAGGGGCGGGTTCCCCCTACTGTTCTCCTGGTAGTGAATAAGTCTCACGAGATCTGATGCTTTTAAAATGGGAGCTTCCCTACACAAGCTTTCTTCTCTGCTACCATTTAAGATGTGCCTTTGCTTCTTTTTTGCCTTCTGCCGTGACTGTGAGGCCTCCCCAGCCATGTGGAATTGTGAGTTCATTAAACCTCTTTCCTTTCTAAATTACCCGGTCTTGGGTATGACTTTATTAGCAGCATGACAACAAACTAGTGCAGTCTGTTCTATAAGCCCAAGTCGGATCACAGAGTCCCGCTTTCTGTTTTTTTTTTCTAGCCCATATTTCTACTAAAACTTGACTCATATAGACTTAAAACAAAATAATTAAGCATGGCTAGTAATTATTTAATATTTTATACGTGTCAGGTACTGTATTTTGTAACTTATCTTTTAATAATCTTTCCAAATCTCTAAAAGGAGAATTCTGCTCTTTTATAGAGAAAACAAGGATGGCTCAATCTTTTGATTTTTATTACAAGCTTTATTTTGTATAACATATAATAAACTAAAAATATTGAAAGTTTAGAAACCATCAGCACACAATCGAGGTGATGGAAATATACTTCACCTCCAGTTTCCTGATGCCTCTTTATAATACATTTCTCTGGCCCCTCATTCCTGGCCCTTAAAAACCACCAAACTGCTTTCTGTCACTGGACAGTAATTTATACAGTCAAAAAATGTATATAAATAAAATTTTACACTATGCACTTTTTTGTCTGACATTTTATGTTTTTTTCTCTGCATGTTTTACCTCTAGAGTCTGCCTTGTTTCACTTAGTATAGTTATTTTGAGATTCATTCATGTTATAGTATGTATCCATAATTAATTCGGATAAAGCAAGTTAATTCATTAATGTATTGATTGATATTTAGACTGTTTCTAGTTTGGGCTATTATGAATACATGTGCTATGAACATTTGTGTTGATATCATTATATGAACACCTACTTTTATCTCTCTTGGGTAAATACCCAGGAGTGCAATGGCTGAGTCTTACGGCAGAAGTATGTTTAACTTTTTAAGGGACTCTTAAACTGTTTTTCAAAGGTTACACTTTTTTGTATTCCCATCAGCAGTGTATGAGAGTTTCAGCTTCTCCACATCCAAGCCAGTGCTTGGCTATTATCAGTCATGCTAATCTTAGCTATTTAAAAATAGATAGTGGCGTCTCATTTTGGTTTTAATTTGCATTGCCCTAAGCATTAATTATGTTGAACATATGTGCTTATTTACCAAACAAATGTCTACTTTGAAATGTCTGTTCCAGTCTTTCACCCAAGTTTTAAATGGGGTTGTTTGTTTTTCATTATTAAATTTTGAGCTTTTAAAATATATTTTTGATGCAAGCCTTTCATCAGATATATGAATTGCAAATATTTTCTCCCAGCCTGCAGCTTGTCTTTTCAGTCTCTTAATAGATTCTTTTGAAGAGCAGATTCTTTTTTTTAAATTTGATGAGTTCTTCTTATCAATATATTATTATATAAATCATGCTGTGGGGTCATATCAAAGAAAGCTTTGCCTGACTCAAAGTCCCAAATGTTTTCACATCTTCCCTCTCCTCTCCTTTGGGAACTGAGATTACACGTAAATTCAGTTACTTGAAATTTACTGTCTACTATTGCTCTGTTCATGTTTTTTAAAAGTTTATTTTCTCTCTATATTTTATTTTGAGAGGTGTCTATCTTTTCTTCTTTAATGACTAACGTGCTATCAGCCTACCATGTAGCTGGGACTACAGCCGCATGCTACTATGCCCCGCTAATTTTTGTATTTTTAGTAGAGATGGGATTTCACCATATTGGTCAGGCTGGTCCTGAACTCCTGACTTCGTGATCCACCTGCCTCGGCCTCACAAAATGCTGAGATTACAGGCATGAGCCACTGCGCCCAGCCTCCTTTAGTGTATCTTGCATGTCTCTATTTTAGAACATATAGAATACTGTTTCAATAAGCATTTGAATGTTCTTAACTGATAACTCTGGCACCTTGATTTACTCTGGATCAGTTCTGACTCAGTGATTTTTCTCCTTATTATGAGCCACGTTCTTCTGTCTTTTGTTGTTACTGTTGTGTCTCTGCTAAACTGTGTCTGGATGTCAGATATGGTGACTTTTATCTTATTGAGTGCTGGAAGTATATATAAATATTCTTGATCTTTGTATTGGTATGTATTTAAGTTTAGTTGGAAAGAGTTTGACTCTTTTTGGTCTTGCTTTAAAAATTCATTAGGTGGGATCAGACCAGTTCTCATTTTAGAGCTAATCACTCCCAACTAGTGAGGCAAGATCCTTCTGGGTATCCCTGGGAATCTTGAGGTGTTCCTGGTTTGGCTGATAAAATAAGCACTATTACTGGACCTTGGTGAGCATGTGTACTGTTACTTTTCATCTTATCTGGGTGTTGTTTCCCCAACCGTAGGTACTTTTCTCTAGGCCTGTCCTAACAATTACTTAGCTATGTACTTTAGGGGGACCCTTTGCAGAGCTCTGGAGTTCTCTTTCTGTGCAGCCCCTTCTTCTCGGAAACCTTGTCCTGAGAGCTCATGTCAACATGGTTTCTGTGGACTCTCAGCTCTGTCCCCTCAGCTCAGGGAGAACGATGGGCTCCTCTTGGGCATTTCTCCTGGAGTAGTGGGCTGGAAAACTTTCTCCAGGCATAAATTAGGGCAGTTGATAGGCTCACCTTGTTTGAGACTGACTTTACAGGGTCTTGCAAACTTTTGTGGCATACATTTTGGCCATTTTTTTGGTTGTTTCAGGAGGGAGAGAAAGTCTAGTTCTTGTTACTCCATCATGGTCATTGCAGAAGTCAACCTAACTGATATTTATCAATACAGTCTGTTGCTACACATTGAACTTGCTTAAGATAATTTTTAGATGGCACAGAACTTTCTGTCCATTGAATGAGACTCTCTGCTTATTTTGCAAGTGCTCATTTGTATGGAGACATTTGTATGGAGAAACTTCAAAAAGTTTGTGGAAAAATGAAGTTAAAAGATAAACATTGAAAATGTGATCTTCGGTTTTCATCCCTAAAGAACTGATGGTCCTGGGAACTTAACAATGTCAATGCAGTCTCTTATACATTATTAACTTAAGAAAAATGGGTGCCCTTTCCACATTTGTTGAGATTGGGAAACAAAAAGAAGTCAGAAGGAGCCAAATCAGAGCTGTAAGGTGGATGCCTGACAATTTCCCATTGAGACTCTCACAAAATTGCCTTTGCTTGATGACAGGAATGAGCAGAAACATTGTGGTGTTAGAGGACTGTCTGCTAAAGCTTTCCCAGGTATTTTGCCCTAAAACTTTGGCTAACTTATTCAAAACACTCTCATGATATGCAGATATTATTGTTCTTTGACCTTCCACAAAGTCAACAAGCAAAATGCCTGGAATGTCCCCAAAAAACTGTTGCCGTGACCTTTGCTCTTGAGTGATCCCCTTTAGCTTTGACTGGACCACTTCCACCTTTGGTAGCCATTGCTTTGATTGTGTTTTGCCCTCAGGATCATACTGGGAAAGCCATGTTTTATCTTCTGTTACAATTCTTCAAAGAAATCCTTCAGGATCTTGACCCTAGTTCTTTAAAATTTCCATTGAGAGCTCTCCTCTTGTCTGCAGCTGATCTGAGCACAACACTTTTGGCACCCATGCAGTGGAAAGTTGGTTCAACTTTAATTTTTTAGTCAGAACTGTGTAAGCTGAACCAATTAAGATGTCTACGATGTTGGCTATTGTTTGTGCTGTTGATTATCAGTCCTCTTCAATTAGGGCACAAACAAGATTAATTTTTTTCCTTGCAAATTGATATGGATGATCTGTCCCTGTGGACTTCATCTTCCACATCATCTCGTTTCTTCTTTAAAAAAGCTGTCCGCTTGTGAACTACTGATTTCTTTGGTGCAGTGTCCCCTCAAGCTTCTTGTAAAGCATCAGTGATTTCACCATTCTTTCACCCAAGCTTCATCATAATCTAATGTTTGTTCTTGCTTCAATTTTAGCAGAATTTACATTGCTCTGCTAGGGGCTCTTTTCAAACTAATGTCTACTCCTTCTTACTGTCTCAAACTAGATCCTGTTCAAACATGCTATAATAAATTAGTATGAGTTTATTTTGCTGCCAAAATTGAAACCTTTGCATAGTTTTTTTCATAATATACATTTTCCATGAACTTTTTAAGGCCTCTCATGTATCCACAGGTAGAGTGCCTTACCTATTCTGACTTCAGTCAATTATTCAAGACCTTTCCTTGTCAGTGATACATTAGAAAGGTAGAGTATTGAAAAATAAGAGTAGCTTCTGCTGATTAAGAAATACTATATCTTTTTCTACTTCTTTCTTTTTTTTTTTTTTTCTTTTTTTGAGACAGCATCTTTCTCTGTCACCCAGGCTGGAGTGCAGTGGTGTGATCTCAGCTCACTGCAACCTCTGCCTCCCAGGGTCAAGTGATTCTCCTGCCTCAGCCTCCCGAGTAGCTGGGACTATAGGTGCCTGCCACCACACCCAGCTAATTTTTGTATTTTTAGTGGAGACAAGGTTTTACCATATTGGCCAGGCTGGTCTTGAACTCCTGACCTTGTGATCTGCCTGATTCGGCCTCCCAAAGCGCTGGGATTACAGTCATGAGCCACCGTACCTAGCTTTCTACTTCTTTCTTATTATTTTCCTCCTCTCTCATTCCTATATTCTCTCCTTTCTCCTACTTTCCTCCCCACTCCCTGTTTCCTTCCTTTCATCTTTCCTATTTTCAAGACTTAATATTTCTTGAACCTCCGATGTTATCATAGTATGTTATTTGTTTAATTTTCACATAACAATAATAGTTTAAATACAAATAATATTTATTTTCATCCCCATGTTATCAGTATAACAGTAAAGATGTGGAGAGGCCAGCTGGGCATGGTGGCTCAAGCCTGTAATCCCAGCACATTGGGAGGCCGAGGTGGGTGGATCACGAGGTCAGGAGATCGAGACCATCCTGGCTAACATGGTGAAACCCCATCTCTACTAAAAAATAGAAAAAATTAGCTGGGCGTGGTGGCACGTGCCTGTAGTCCCAGCTACTCGGGAGGCTGAGGCAGGAGAATAGTGTGAACCCGGGAGGCAGAACTTGCAGTGAGCCAAGATCACGCCACTGCACTCCAGCCTGGGTGACAGAGCGAGACTCTGTCTCAAAAAATAAATAAATAAATAAATGAAAATAAAATAAAAAAAATGATGTGGAGAGGCCAAACCAATGGCTCTTATATCCACGTTCTTTCTTCTAAATGATTTCACCTTAGTTTTGGTCTGCATCTCTAACCATAGCTAGTTGCAGCAGGACTTCTATCTGGCCTTGCTGCTCTCATTTTTGGACCTCCTCACTGAAATCAAATTGATCTTTCTAAAATGCAAACCTGGTCTTAGTATTTTATTACTTAAAACCCATTGGTGGCTTTCCATGATTTATGGAATAAAGTCAAAATTCCTGTTTTTGCCCATGTTTCTGTGTGCCTCTCATCCCTACATTTACTGATTCCTGTGTGCCATAAATTGCCAGTTGTCCAGAGTTCATTCTCTTTTTGTACTTGGGAGGACTTCTGCATCCTGCAACTTTTCCCCTGAAACGTGCTTGGAAAATACCTACTCATTTTTTTCAGATTCAGGTTAGCTTTTTACTTCAGTTTCTTTTCCTGAAGCTTATACTGACTGCTCCATATGGCTTTGGGGATTAGCTACTCATTCCTTTGTGCCCTTTGTAGATACACATTTATCATGGAGTCTTTTTTTTTTTTTTTTTTTTTGAGACAGAGTCTCACTCTGTCACCAGGCTGGAGTGCAGTGGTGTGATCTCAGCTCACTGCAACCTTTACCTTCCAGGTTCAACTGATTCTCTTGCCTCAGCCTCCCAAGTAACTACAGGCGTGCACCACCGTGCCCAGCTAATTTTTGTATTTTTAGTAGAGACGGGGTTTCACTATGTTGGCCAGGATGGTCTCGATCTCTTGACCTCGTGATCTGCCCACGTTGGCCTCCCAAAGTGCTGGGATTACAGGCATGAACCACCGCTCCCAATCAGTCATGCAGTCTTTATACTTACTTGTTTACTTGCCTGTGAGCTCACTGAATGCAGGGACTATTTCCTTGTTGCTCTAGCACCTACACCAGTACCTGGTATCCAGAAGCTGTATGCTAAATGTTTGTTGAGTGGCTGTTTGACTGAATGATTGTACTCCTAATTAGTAGATAGAAAGCCATGAACTTCCCAGTTCATCATTCTTTGTGCTCAATTCTGGTTTCTTTATTGTGTTCAAAAGAGTTCCTTAGTGACATAAAACTATGGAGCTAGTATGTCAGCTCATTTAAGCAATGATTGGTTTATGTATATAAGAGACTTCAATAATTATATATTTTTATTTCAGTTTCAATAAATGATCAATTTATTAATTTTCTCTGTTTTGGCTTATTGTTCACATTTCATATCAAATAAAAGTGTTTTACTTAAAATTATTCATGCCAATTATGACAGTTAGGTGAATATTACTTTGATTTACATTCCAGTAGTAGTTTTGGTTGAACCCTGAATATGCTAAGACGTCCCTTTTCTTTTTTCTTATGAACAGGCTACTGTGTTTACATATATTATTAAAATCTTCTTTGAAAATACGAAGAATGTTACATTTCTTATATTTAGTTCTCTGTGCTTCAGAATTCCTGTGATACTTGCACTTAAGTCCTTCTGAGCAGTTGATGTTGATATTTATGTGGTTAATGTCATGAAACGTGGTGGTTTTCATTTCTATCATTAATTTATACAGGAGATAGACTGTTTTCCAGGTGTAAGCTCAGTCATATAATTAGAAAATTTATAAGCAGAAAGGAGTTATTTGGTCTAACCCATTTATTCTACAGATAGAGAAATTAGAGTCCAGAAACTCTGTCTTCTTTAAAGTCTTACAGGTATTTAAGAAAAAAGAATAGACTTGAGGTTTCTGTGCTCTGAACCCAGTGATCTTGACACTGTAACGATCTTCATCCATATTATTCACAGAAGTAAATATAATCACATATTAAATAAGAAACAAAAATACTAAGGAGATATTATACTGAAAAATGAAATAATATTATCTTAATTATTTTGATCAGATTCAATCTATAGCAGCTTGAAGGCTAATAATTCCAATGATTCTCTGAATAAACCATTTTTCTAATAAGATTACAGGTTTTAGTAATCTAATTATTTTGACTGATGCAAATGTTACCCCGCCAGTCTGAAAAATGTGTTTATTTATATGTCATAAAGAATAATTTATTCCAAAAAGGCTAATTTTCAAAATATATGTATCTTCTGAAACTGTATCTATTTTTTCCCCACGTTTTCTAAATATATTTTAGAGGGCATTTGTAGATTTTCATGGTGCTGAAAAATTAAGGTATAATGGTCTCATGAAGGAGAATAATGTCATTTAGACATTGTAATTTTGGAGGATCACAATACTTTTTGGAATGTGGTTGTTGCAGCACTGGTCACTTATACTAATTATATAATAACATACTATACTAATGCAATAATATACCATATGAAATTATTCAGTGGTAAATTTGTCTTAAATCCTCTAGAATACTGCAAAGAAATAGTTTATATAAGAAAGAGTACCATAGCAGATGTGAACACAATATTTCCTATTTTTTTCTTCTTTTTTATTTTTTTGAAGACAAGTTCTCACTCTGTTGCCCAGACTGGAGTTCAGTGCCATGTTCATAGTTCACTGCAACCTCAAACTCCCAAGCTCAAGTGATCCTCTTGATTCAGCCTCTGAAGTAGCTGTGCCTATAGGTGTGCACCACCACACCGGCTAAGTTTTAAAATTTTTTATAGATATGTTGCCCAAGCTGGTCTCAAATTCTTGAGCTCAAGAGATCTTCTCACCTTGGCCTCCCAGAGTGTTGGGATTACAGGCATGAGCCACCATACTCAGCCAATATTTCTTTTGTAAAAGACATTTTCTAACATACTTCTCATTTTAACTAACATAATATTCAAAGTGTAGATCTGAGAAAGAGATAGTGCCTGCAGATCTGGGATCCTACATGCTAATATTATGGGATGCATTCAGATTTGATCAGCAGATATTCCATTTATTCTAGAACACCACCAGCAGAAGAATGTAATTACGTCTATCACTAAAACTTTGTGTCAATACAGACTACTGTATTTGTTATCATAGATGGTCCTTGGATGGCAGCCTTAAGCAATTTTAAACCTAGACAGGTGATGTACTTTTTCTTCTTGGATAATTTTCATGGTTTTATCTAATTTGGTTGTAACTAATGTGTTTAATATGGCTTGCTTGTTTTTTAAAAAGTTGTTCAGTATCCTTAGAACTCAGTGCTGATTTCTTTTTCTAGCAGGCCTTTTATATAGGACATCTCACTTTCTCCTGGCTCTCTACTACTAGCATGAGGTCTCTGAAAAATCAAGACAGCAAAATAATTTGTTATAGAACAGCCTATGTAGAGGGACAGGGGAGGAGTCATATTCCAAGAGGGAAAGACCTTTGAGCCAGGCTCAATTTGTAGAGGCTGTTGAATGAAAATGAGAGAGAGAGAATGCACACTTTATTGCACTATTAAAGCAAAATTCTGACAATAACTTCTAAAAATGATTCAACTCTTATACACTGAGAATATGACAGACCTTCCAAAAGTATAATTTCTTATATGAACGTCCAGGTATATAAGGAAAAATAACTATTTCATACCAATATCTCCAGCCGCCTTTATTGTTGGTTCACCACATAGGTTTTTATCAGAATCGCAGAACATTAATTTTTTAAAGTAGCTACCATTACAACTAGCTTGAGAAGAACTTTCTTTTTAATAATTCGACCCAGATGCATTCTAGGTACTCCAGTGTTACGAATCGATGGCTTCATGAGGAGCCGCTGTTGACTCATGCTATCTCTGGACACACTGACAGGAAACGTTTTCTTACACCTGTTTTCCTCCTGCTTTTCCTTGGTAGGACTTAGTGCCTTGGCATAGTTCAGTATCAATGGCAGTCATAGAGAAGTGTTACAGAAACCCAGCTTATTCCAACTTGTGAATTATTTGGCACCCAGGAACCAGGTCTTACAGTCTTCAACCCACTTTTTCCTAACATGGCCCCTTTTCTGAAATGTTTATTTATGTATGATGTAGGCCTGGGGAAAGGACATGGACTTTCAAAGAAAATATTCTCCAATAGATCTCTCAACTCCAGAGAACCTTCTGACTAAATCTGAAAGAATTCCACTGTGCTCTGATAACATCCTTTAATAATGAAGGAAAAGATATTTTTCCCCCAGGAGGATTTTGTAGTGAAAGAGATGGCATAATTTTCTTAAAAAATGTTGTTTATAATCTCATTTGTTTTTTCATTTGTGGGGTGTGTCTTAAATCCTAAATGGTACATCCTTTTTAAAATACTTCTAGTAATAAAATGTTTCTGAAGTTATGTTGTAAGTATCATTGGACTATGTTTAATAATGTTAAGTTGATCCCACTTCCCCTGAAATTATATACATAAATGCTGAAAGTATAAATTTACATATACAACTTCATGGAACATTTTTCTTCCAAGTGTGCATTTGCTAGAATTTGCATTGAAAGGTTTTGGAAGGAGCCTGTTGGTATGAATCCTGTGTGAGCAACACTCAGATTTGTTGCATACTGAACAGCATGCTAAATCTCACTTCACAATCTTAGATTTCTCATCTACCATCTTGAGCTGAATTTAAAATGTAACTGCAGTTTATTATGTCACCTGTTCGTCAAACACTGATGCAAAGCTTAGTTTTCAGTGTGAAGAACCCATGACTAGAGAAGGGAAGAAGAAAGGGTCAAGCAGACCTCATTAAAGAGTGTATGGGCAAGAAAACACATCAGATGTCTTGATAGGTTTTTTAAAGTCCTGTTAGACTTGTCATGATTTCCAAAACACTAAATGCCATCTAGTATTTTGGACCCTCCGAAATTACAGTAGAATATTATTATGGGTCATCTTAATTGGAAATATACAGGGAAATCCTGATGATTAATGTAGACTAGTGATAGCTCTCACACATTTATATAACCTATGTTGAAAAGAAAGAAGAAAGTCAGGAAGGAAAGAAGGAAAAAGAGCGGAGAGAGAGGAACAAGAAAACACGTGGATTTGTGGAAATGAAAATTTTTAAATTACTAATTTGCAAGAATGGGTAAGAAAAATACCGAGTATGAACATAAATGCTTTCAATTCCGTTTGTCTCTTAATCCTTCTCAGTCCGTGGCCAGTTTTGAAACTTGGTGTAACTTCCTTCCTTTATTCCTCCCTCCCTTGCTCCCTCCATCCCTTCTTGCCAGCCTCCTTCCCTTCCTCTCTCCTTGAGTTTCCTTCTTCTTTCTTGTTCCCTCCCTCCCTCCCTCTCTCTTTTTTCCCCTTAGTTTCCCCAGAAGCACATATACCAGCCATTTGAATGCTTTCTGCTCATAGATACTGCCAAGCCCCCTCACCCAGACTGCTGACTAGATTTGGTAGAATGGAGTGAGAAACATAGACTTTGTGTCTGTGGCGGCCACCTCTGATGTTGCAGACTTTTGCCGTGATTATGCACTCCAGCCGAGGGACGCTAGAGAGGTTGAAATTTCAACTGTGGGATTTGCCATTTTGGAATTTGCAGAAATGTACTGGATATGCTAACAGCAGCCTGGCTAGCCTCCACTTCACAAGGAAGTATTTAAATATACACGTGTAATATGAAGAAAATTGCATTAGATCATAAGGGATGAATTATTTTGTAAATGACTATACCATCAAATACCATACCTGATATCAATCATCTTCATCAGACAGTATCTGTGTATGTAAGTAGATAAACAAAAAAGCAGGAGTTTATTTCTCTCTAATGTATCCTCGACTCTCTAGCAGTGACCTCTGAAATGTCTCTTCTGATCCAGACTTGTTTGAATCATGTGCAACATTTTAGATTTGTCTTTTCTCTGCAAGTTTTTTTTCATTAAGTACCATAACATATTGAACCAAATAGTTTTGCTTGCTTTCTATTGATGACACATGATTTTGGCTTTTATCTTCAGTGGAAAATCAATGTGTCACACGGAGTTCACTAAGAAAAAGGTATGGGGCCTCTTTGTAATTCTTTGTCAGATGATTGCTTTATCTTGATTTATGCCTTCAAACTTTTTCCCATTCAGCAGAAAATATTGTGTCGCTATCTGTGAGAGCAAAGCGACCTATACCAATTTATGCTCTAAGTGTAGCCTCCTTCCAGAACTGCTTATGGAACATATCAACTCACTATAGATTAGGGACATAATGGATTCTTCTTTCTTAAAAGTGGCAGATTGACAATTTTAGTTCATATACAAGCTTTTATATTAACATTAAAACAATATTTCTATGTAAAGTAAAATATTGTAGTTGATTATTATTTGAGGGCCTCCCAGAATTTCAAGGTCTGAAAATAAATTCAGTGTTCCTGGTGGTAACAAAATTGCCCCTACTTCCTTGTATCAGGACTGCCATTTGGAACTGCTGGGGAAGCTCTTTTCAGAAATTATTTTCAAAACAGCATTGTTGCCTTTTGCCAAACTGAAATCTGGTTGTAAACTTTTGAAAACTAGTTCCTTGGAATGGAATTCAAGTTGTCTTCTAAGCAATTTTTTTTAACTCAAACATACATTCTATCTTGCTTTATTATGTCGCTATTTGTGTAGGAAACATATTTCTATTTTTACCATTTTCAATTTATTTACATTTACATTTACATTTGTGTGTATATATATATACACACATACATACACTTTAAGTTCTGGGATACATTTGCAGAACTTGCAGTTTTGTGAAATAGGTATACATGTGCTGTCGTGGTTTGCTGCACCCATCAACTCGTCATCTACATTAAGTATTTCTCCTAATGCTATCCCTCCTCTTTCCTTCCTACCCACTGACAGGCCCCAGTGTGTGATGTTCCCCTCCCTGTGTCTATGTGTTCTCATTGTTCAACTCCCACTTATGAGTGAGAACATGTGGTGTTTGGTTTTCTGTTCTTGTGATAGTTTGCTGAGAATGATGGTTTCCAGCTTCATCCATGTCTCTGCAAAAGACATTAATCCATCCTTTTTTATAGCTGCATGGTATTCCATGGTGTATATGTGCCACATATTCTTTATCCAGTCTATCATTGATGGGCATTTGGGTTGGTTCCTAGTCTTTGCTCTTGTGAATAGTGCTGCAATAAACATATGTGTGAATGTGTCTTTATAGTAGAATGATTTATAATCCTTTGGATGTGTACCTAGTAATGAGACTGTTAGGTCAAATGATATTTCTAGTTCTGGATCCTTGAGGAATTGCTACACTGTCTTCCACAATGGTTGAACTAATTTACACTCCCACCAACAGTGTAAAAGCATTCCTATTTCTCCACATCCTCTCTAGCACCTGTTGTTTCCTGACTTTTTAATGATTGCCATTCTAACTGGCGCGAGATGGTATCTCATTGGACCAGGGGTGATGAGCTTTTTTTTTTTTTCTTCGAGACAGCCTCACTCTGTCACCCAGGGTGGAGTGCAGTGGCACAATTTCGGCTCACTGCAACCTCCACCTAATGGGTTCAAGCAATTCTCCTGTCTTAGCCTCTTGAGTAGCTGGGATTACAGATATATACCACCACGCCTGGCTAAAGTTTTTTTGTGTGTTTTTGGTAGAGACAGAGTTTCACCATAGTGGCCAGGCAAGTCTCAAACTCCTGACCTTGTGATCCACTCGCCTTGGCCTCCCAAAGTGATGGGATTACAGGCGTGAGCCACCACGCCCAGCCTATGATGAGCTTTTTCTCATGTGTTTATTGGCCGCATAAATGTCTTCTTTTGAGAAGTGTCTGTTCATATCCTTTTCCCACTTTTTGATGGGGTTGTTTTTTTCTTGTAAATTTGTTTAAGTTCCTTGTAGATTCTGGATATTAGCCCTTTGTTTGTTAGATGGATAGATTGCAAAAATTTTCTCCCACTCTGTAGGTTGTGTGTTCACTCCGATGATAGTGTCTTTTGCTGTGCAGAAGCTATCTTTAGTTTAATTAGATCCCATTTCTCAATTTTGGCTTTTGTTGCCACTGCTTTTGGTGTTTTGGTCGTGAAGTCTTTGCCTATGCCTATGTTCTGAATGGTATTGGCTAGGTTGTCTTCTAGAGTTTTTATGGTTTTAGATCTTATGTTTAAGTCTTTAATCCATCTTGAGTTAATTATTTTATAAGGTGTAAGGAAGGGGTCCACTTTCAGCTTTCTTCATTTGGCTAGCCAGTTTTCCCATCACCATTTATTAAATAGTCAATCTTTCCCCATTGTTTGTTTCCGTCAGGTGTGTCAGAGATATGTTGTATATTTCATGGTACAATGCCTTCTGTCAATGGGGAAAAATAACAAGCATATATGGGATGAATGAAGTCTGCTATGGTTAAGGTTGAGAATATTTACTGATCCTTGAGTTCAGTCTCCAGGAATGTTGGAAATAGAGAATGGAGATAATGGAGATAAAGAAAAGTTCTGAAAATGACACTTCCCATAGTGTCAAAATTGTGATCTATTGCAGAATTCTGTGATACATCAAAATCTCTGTTTATACTGAGGTTTGTTATTGTGTATGAGCATATCTTTATCAGGTGTAGGCTATTTCTATACTTTCATGTCTTTAAATCAATGTTTCTATTCACATATGTATATGTGCAAATAGAAGCATGTTAATATTATATATATATTTTCTGTCATTACCATGATTGCTATGATTATCATTAGCATGTATTATTAGTGTGACCGAAGTATCATCAGTATCAGTTTCTTTCTCACTGCAGTGCTCCTGTAATGCTTCATTTCTACAGAGCCAACCTACACCCACCGTTTCCCTGACTATAACTTTACCTAAAGTATAAGCCCTTATAAAGCCATGAAAGCCTACCAAGAATTGTCAAAGAAGCTAGGCAGCAGCCAGGCTCTGCCTTAGGAAAAGATTTTACTTTTTATTATCATGTGCAGTACTTAACTACTTGTTTTGACCTCTAAGATTTTGCTCTCCTATATTTCTATCCCCTGGCTTTCTGATATTTCATGTGATTATATTTGAAATTTTAACCTTGCTTTTCTTTTTGGAATCTCTGATATCTCTGCTGCCACAGGTAATGACAGGTTCCTCTCTAACTGTTGGTGTTATCCCTGGTCAGATTATTACTGATGACAGAAGTAGATGTTTTACGTGGATTCTCTCGATATCAGAAACAAATACAGATATCACAACTCAAAAATGACAGACTGATAACCATTATGAACTTAGATGCAACATTCTTAATACAATATTAGCAAATTGAGTCTAGGAATATTTAAAAATGATAATGTGTTTTAACCAAGTGGGGTTTATCTCAAGTTGGTTTCAACAACTGAAAATCTACCATGCTGACAGAAAAAAGAAAAATCACGTGACACTCTCAATAGATGCAAAAAAGGAATTTACAAAATGTAACACATTTTTTAAATTAAAAACTCCCAGCAAACTGAGGATAGAAAAGTACATTTTCAAACTGATTATGTGTTTACAAAAAATCTATAGCAAACATCTTACTTAAAATGGTGAAAGCCTTAATACTTTCTACATAAGATTATGAAAAATGCAATGATGTCCTCTCTCCCTAGTTCTTTAAAGTATTGCATTCAATATTAAATAAGTGGAAATATATACCAAGTTCATTGATAAATATTTAATACTTATGAGATGATAATTCTCCTGAAATTGATCTCTAGATTCAGTGGAATTCCCATGAAACCTTATAGGTCCTTTTGGATAAATTACAAAACTGATTCTAAAACAGGGAGAAAGAAAGAAGGGAAGGAAGGAGGAATGGACAGAAAGAAGAAAGAAATAAAGAGAAAAGAAAAGAAAATAAGAAATAAGTGACACCCAAGTTGGGAAGAAAGAAAAATACTATTCTCACGTGATGTAAACATATACATAGAAAATCCTTAGGCATCTGCAGAAGTGTGCTAGAGGTATGAAGTGAATTTAACAAAGTTGTAGGATGAAAGATCAATAAATAAAATCAATTGTGTTTCTATACACAATCAACACCAATTAGAAAATAAAATTATGTAAGCAATTTAACTTATAATAGCCTCAAAAATAATAAAATAATTCAGAATAAATTTAATAAAAGGTATGCTGATCCAAAATTTCTAAATCACTAATACGAGAGATTGAATAGGTAGAAATATGTATCAAGTTCATTGGTAAATATACATGTCATACTTATTAGATGATAATTCTTCTGAAACTGATCTCCAGATTTGGCACAATCCCAGTCAAACCTATAGGCCTTTTTGGAGAAATTACAAAGCTGATTCTAATTTTTTTTTTTTAAATGCAGAAGTCCTAGAATAGCCAGAGCATGTTTTAGAAAGAAGAATAAAGTTGGAAAACTTTCCAAATTTCAAGACATATTGTAAAGCTACACTAAACAGTACAGTAAACTTACTGGCATGAAGAAGACATATATATCAGTGAAACAGAATAAATAATTTAGAAATATATCCTGCCTTACATGGCCAAAGTTGCCAAAATATTTCAATAAGGAAATCAATGTCTTTATAAAGATGGTACTATTAAAATTGGATATTAAATGGAGAATATGAACTTCAGAATTACCTCACACCATATCCTCAAATTAACTCAACATGTATTTTATACATAATGTAAATATAAAAAGTATAAAGCTTACTGAATAGGAAAAATTTTTAATAATCTTACTATAGCTAAAAATTTTTTAGATAAGAAAAGGATGGATGAAAATGGAAAAAAATAGTAAGTTGGACTTCATGAAATTAAGACTTTTGCAACTTAAAACATAGCATCAAAAAATGAAAAGGCAAACCACAGATTGGGACAGAATAATTTTAAATATGTCTGATAAAGAACTTTCATCTAGAATGTACACATAACTAAAAAACTAAATAACAAAACACAAATAACTCATTTAACGTAATATTTTGACCTAAATGGGCCAAATATTTGTACAGATATTTTAATTTAAAAAGAGATGGTGTCCAATACACAAATGAAAAGATACTTAACATTACCCGTCATCAGGGAAATTCAAGTTAAAACCACATTGAGGTACCACTGTACACCCACTGGAGTGGCTGACACGAGCAGAACTGACCATACCACATGATGTGAAGAATTGCTATTCACACCTGGCTAGTGGGACTTCAAAATGGTACAGACATTTTGGAAAGCAGTTTGGCAGTTTCTTTTAATGTTAAACTTAGTACTGATCATATAGCCAAATAATTCCACTGCGACTCAAAATAAATAAAAACATATCCGTACCAAGCCTCATCCTTGAAGTTCATAGCAGATGTGTCCATCAACTTGTAAATGGATAAACCAGTTGTAGATGGAGTACCACTCAACAATAAAAAGGAGCAAACTGATACAACAGCAATATAAATGAATATCAAAAGCATTATGCTCAGTGAAAGAAGCTAGACATGAAAGACACCAATGTATCATTCCACTAATAGGATACTCTAGAAAATGCAAACTGTAGAAACAGAAGCAGATTAGTGGTTGCCTGTGTTCAGGAATGGAGAAAAGATCAAATGCAAAACAGCAAAAGAAAACGTTTTGTGATGATGCAGATTTTCTGTATCTTGATCATGATTGTGGTCAAATGATGATATTCATCTGCCATAACCCATTAAATTGCACATTGAAAAGGGTGAATTTTACTGTGTGTACATTATACTTAAATGGAGCTGTAAATATGTTTGGAGCTTATCTGTGAACATTAGTTGCAGAGCAGGAGTTACTTTTATAGAGTGGAAATCTGCTGAGTGCCAACTTGAGAAGGGTTGAAAAAAATTAGAACCTTCTTCCAACACATTTCAGTTAGAACACTCTTAGGATGTCGTTACAGCTGCGCTCTCTATTGGAGTCTCTGATGAAATCACATGTCTGACGATCTCAGCATGCCTTTAATCAACAGAATATACACGTGTTTTCTTTTATTACTATAAAGGATATACCAAACAACTTTTTCAAGACTTTACTTCAAAAAGGCACGTAGTTTTGCAACATTTTTGGTAAGTCTTTAATTATTTCAAAATGAAAAATTGAAAATAAAATGCAATTATTTACTCAGGCCCCCCAAAAAAAGGTCTGTACGGGGAATGCATGTGGTGTGTGTGTGTGTGTGTGTGTGTGTAAGTGTGTGATTTGAAGAATTGAAAAAATTTTAGTGGGGTTTTGTAGCATCACTTTGATAGCATCCTGTAATTTTGTATTGTGTTTGAAATAAAAATAAAGTGAATACACTGATAAAAGAATTTGAAAAGAATTTGCATTATTGCCTAAATTATGTGTGGTTTCCACAGTGGCATGAATCGAGCATCTTTAACCTACATAACAATATATCAGAAGTATTAGGTAAAAAATAAGTAAACTAGTATAACAAAGTTAAATATTTCTAAAGTAAAATTATAGCTTTATTTTTTTTTCCTGAAATGTTTTGAGGAGATATTTACACCAAAAGATATTATCACTGATCAATGAAACTTTTTAAGAATTTGCTTGTGTCCCACCAATATTTGATTACATAGTGCTTCTGTGAGTTCCATTTCATTAATTTAGCTTTGACAGGAGAGAAGGCAATGGCTCTGCAGCCTCTCTCGGTGTGGCATGATCCTGGTTCCGCTGGCTGATCTCTATTAGAACCATGGCCTTAATCATGCCTTTCATGCTTCTAACTTGATTTGCATTTGTTGTGTGATCCAAATTTATTCTCTCGTTTAGTCGCTTCCACCCATAGAAAAGCAGGTCTTTTTCATTTCTCCTTCACCATTGCCCCCATTTTTTCTTTTTGTCCTCCCATGATGAAAAACAAGACAGAAAACAAACTATAACAACAACAGACACCTTTTGTCTGTGGTCACCAATGCATTGTAGCACTAAACGTTGTTCAAAATCTCTAGATCTGACCTCTATATCTGCTGTTCCCAGAGTTTTTCAATGTGTTCTCTAGACTGCTGTGACCCACTGACAGAAAGTCTAGCTATATTTAATTGAAAGTTATTACTGTCTGATATGGTTTGGCTGTGTCCCCACTGAAATCTCATCTTGCACTGTAGCTCCCATAATTCACATGTTGTGGGAGGGACCCAGTGAGAGGTAAGTGGATCATGGGGGCAGTTTTCCCCACACTGTTCTAGTGGTAGTGAATAAGTCTCATGAGATCTGATGGTTTTATAAGGGGAAACCCCTTTCGCCTTTCACTTGGTTCTCATTTGCTGTTTGCCTGCTGCCATGTAAGATGCGCCTTTCGCCTTCTGCCATAACTGTGAGGCCTCCTCAGCCATGTGGAACTGTGAATTCATTAAACCTCTTTTTCTTTATAAATGACCCAGTCTTGGGTATGTCTTTATCAGCAGCATGAAAATTGACTAATACACTCACTGTCCATGAATGATACTCTGTTAGCCCATTTGCATTGTTATAAAGAAATACCTGAGGCTGGGTAATTTATAAAGAAATGCGGTTTATTTGGCTCCTTGTTGTGAAGGCTGTACATGAAGCATAGTACTGGCACCTGCTTCCAGGGAGGGCCTCAGGAACCTTCCAATCATGGTGGAAGGTGAAGGGAAACCAGCATATCACATGGTGAGAGCGGAAGCAAGAGAGACAGGGAGGAGGTGTCAGTCTCTTTTAAACAACCAGATATCGCATGAACTCACAGGGTAAGAACTCATTCATTACCAAGAGGACAGCACCAAGCCATTCAGGAGGCATCTATCTCCAACATTGGGGATCACATTTTAACGTGAGATTTGAAGGGGACAAACATCCAAACTATGTCAGATACCAAAGCTGACAATGCTTAGGATCTTTAGCTGTTCCAGGTTCTGGGAAAAGGGAGAGAGTTAGCTTCCCTCATCTATGCTGTGCTACTCCATATTATATTAGTAATTATTGTTCTCTAAAGGTTCTTAAAAGCAAATAAACAAATGCAAGGCAAAACATATAAAAGGCAAGGCAAAACATACGAAATGCAAGGCAAATGCATTAAAAAACTTTTGAGTGTTAATACATAGATTTTATTTTATCTTTTTAATTTCTTTTGCTTAACCAAATAGATTATGTAGTTTTGATTAACTGGCCATGAAATAGCTCTGCCTACATAGAATTTCCCATGAATAATTGGTTGTGGAGACTTTTGTGTGTGACCCAAATCCTCCCTCAAAACTGAAGTTTGCCCAGCTATTGGGAGTGTTGGCAAATCATGCCTCTCAGCTGATTCTCTCTAGAATTTATTCTCAGGAGATCTAATTAATAACTTGTCAAGCTGATGTCCATCCTTGGGGACAACTCTTATCTGAAGAATGGCCAGTGAAAGGTATTAAAACTCCATACTCCTGCCTCAATTTAGGGCAACTCTGAAGGGTCGCCCCAGCTTCTCAGCTCCCCCTTGAGATTAGCTGAGGTATTTGTTGTGACTGCCTCACATCTCAACTCCCTTTATCCAATTCAGCTTTTTCGCCACAGTTGTTGGTTCCTAGGATTTTACCCAGTTAAATGTTCTCTACACAAATCTCTATCTCAAATCTGCTTTACAGGGAATGTGGCCTCAGACAGGTTTTCATTAGGTTCTGGACGTAACTCTCATTAGTCATTGATATGATTCGGCTGTGTCTCCATCCGAATCTCACCTTGATTGTAATTATCCCCGCATGTCAAGGATGGAGTCAGGTGGAGATCATTGAATCATAGGGGCGGGTTCCCCCTACTGTTCTCCTGGTAGCGAATAAGTCTCACGAGATCTGATGCTTTTAAAATGGGAGCTTCCCTACACAAGCTTTCTTCTCTGCTACCATTTAAGATGTGCCTTTGCTTCTTTTTTGCCTTCTGCCGTGACTGTGAGGCCTCCCCAGCCATGTGGAATTGTGAGTTCCTTAAACCTCTTTCCTTTCTAAATTACCCGGTCTTGGGTATGACTTTATTAGCAGCATGACAACAAACTAGTGCAGTCTGTTCTATAAGCCCAAGTCGGATCACAGAGTCCCGCTTTCTGTTTTTTTTTTCTAGCCCATATTTCTACTAAAACTTGACTCATATAGACTTAAAACAAAATAATTACGCATGGCTAGTATTTATTTATTATTTTATACGTGTCAGGTACTGTATTTTGTAACTTATCTTTTAATAATCTTTCCAAATCTCTAAAAGGAGAACTCTGCTCTTTTATAGAGAAAATAAGGATGACTCTGAAAATGTTAGCATTAGGGGAAGTAGGGTGAGGGACATAGGGGGCACTTTGTGTTATTTGTGCATTTTGCTATCAATCTAAAATCAGGTCAAAATAAAAATTAAAAAAATGGGTAGTAGAAGCAGGTTGTTAAGATTTTCAGTGTGACTCTAGAATTTTTTTGTTTGTTGTTTGTTTTGGAGTGTAGTGGTAAGATCTCTGCTCACTGCAACCTCCACTTCCCAGGCTCAAGCAATTCTCCTGCCTCAGTCTCCCAAGTAGCTGGGATTATAGGTGCCCGCCACCACACCCAGCTAAGTTTTCTATTTTTTTTTTTTTTAGTAGAGATGGGGTTTCAGCATGTTGGCCAGTCCAGTCTCCTACTCCTGACTTCAAGTCATCCGCCCGCCTCAGCCTCCCGAAGTGCTGGGATTATAGGCATGAGCTCCCACTCCTGGCCCAAAGTTCATATTTTAACTACTAACCTAAATTATTTTAAAAACAAAAGCCTCCTTGGACTCAAACCAGGTCAGAGTGACATGATCATGTGCCTGTTTTGTGCAGGGTGAAGTGAGATTATTATCTAGGAAATAGCTGAAATGTCTTGTTGTGGGCATACATATTTCATATAAATTCTAAGCTTCATATTAGCACTTAGATTATAATTATCTAAAGAATAGAGAACAATTTCATATAATTTTCAGTGTATCAGGCGAATCAAAAGTGTACATACAAGCATGCAGATGAATTTCAGTGAATATAGTGGTGACAATGCTCAACAGAATATATGTCCCCCACCCAACCCTGCTTCTTGCTCTTTCACTGTCCTAAAGATAGAACAAAATGGTTCAGGCATCCAGCTTGTCCCCTCCACACTTCACACTTTTACTTAATAGCAGCTTATCTTTAACACTTTGTCATCTTTAAGATGTTGCTAATTCTTTCTGGTAGATCCCAGGACTGAGGATGAGGAAGAATGATTTTATTTAAATAAAGTTGCTTAATAAAAAACAATTTTTTTAGTTTTAAAATATTTTCATTATTTTATAAAATTTTTGTGGGTACATAGGAGGTTTATATATTTGTGGGGTACATGAGATGTTTTGATACAGGCATGCAGTGTGAAATAATCACGTCATGAGGAATGGGCTTTCCATCCCCTCAAGCATTTATCCTCTGAGTTAAAAACTATTCAATTGGCTGGGCACGGTGGCTCACGCCTGTAGTCCCAGCTCTTTGGGAGGCCGAGGTTGGCGGATCGCCTGAGGTCAGGAGTTTGAGACCAGCCTGGCCAACATGATGAAACCCCATCTCTACTAAAAATACAAAAATTAGCCGGGTGTGGTGGCGAGTGCCTGTCATCCCAGCTACTCGGGAGGCTGAGACAGGAGAATCATTTGAACCTGGGAGGTGGAGGTTACAGTGAGCCGAGATCATGCCATTGTACTCCAGCCTGAGTGACAAGAGTGAAACTCCATGTCAAAAACAAACAAAAATCAATTACATTCTTTAAGTTATTAAAATTAAACATTGTAAATGATTTTTTTTCCCAAAGCTTTTTCAAAGAAAAAAAAGTAGAAACAAAGACACTTTCTACTGATTTCCAATATGGTGACTCTGTATTTCTAGCATGTGTTAAGGTGAAAAATTGATTTTATGTTTAATACAAAACATAGCATAATGTAATGAAAAGCAAGATTGTAATGATAAAGGAAAATAACACTAGTGCTAATTTTTTTCAATTTGAAGCATTGGATTAAAATGAATTAGGTTATATTCCAACATGTTTATATTGAATTTCTTTTTTCTCCAATTGGTTTCTTTTTATTAATGGGTGAGTGTTGCATTTGTATAAGGTTTCCCTATTATATTCAATTGTTTTGAGATGCTTTTAATTTGAAGTTTTTATGTTTTCTTTTTGATGTATACATGTTATGCTTTTATGCTGAATTTGATAATTGGTGCTGTATATGCAAAGCAAATGTAATTTCCCAGCTTTTATTTTTTAAAGCCCTGGGAAGCAACATAATAAAGTAGAAATAGTATCAAGACAGGAGTTAGAATACCTGGATTCTAAAATTTAAATTAAATTAGGATCTAGTGACATTATAGGTGTTCCTTGATCTTCTGATGACCTGATTCCTCAAAAGAAAAATAAAATAATCTATAAATTGTTTCTAATTCTAAAACTCTATAAATCCTATTTTTAAAATTATAATTAGTTGAACTCTATAAGGTCACAAAAATCCCTATTAAGAAACTAAAATAAAATTTTATCGTATCTTAAAAATACTCTGATCTTTTTTTATATGCTGACATGAATTCTAATTATTTTTGAGCCCCTAAAAAACATTTAAGATCACAGTTTATGTTTTATTATTGACTTTCAGATAATTAACATTTTACTGATAGATATGAACAAATCTACTCTAACAGAGATAGTCATTAGTTTATTTCTCTCTTTTCAGTATCAATAAAAAGTATCGATTTACCAATAACAATGAATTAATTGCCTGAAATAAATGAAACGTAAGCAGCAAAAGTGAACTTTTTAGTGTAACTCTTCTTGTAAACATTGACTTAGTTCAAAGGGAGCTTATCTTTACAAAAACAAGCGCTAATTCATGTCTATTGGTATAGATATAATCTTTTTTTCCTTGAAAATAGATCCTACTATACTCCAGACACTATGCCACTAGGTGCAGATATTAACACAAATAGCAGGTGATCATTGTCCTCATGGAGTTTATTTTAAAGAGAACAAAGTGAGACAAAGGCACACAAGCAAAGAACTACAATACAAAGGGGATGGCATCTGACTCAGCATGGAGGTGTCACGGAAGGTGTTGTTTTGCTTAGGTTTTGAAGTGTGGGTAGGAGATGGCCCATGTTGAGAGTGGGAACTGGGAATTAAAAAGATGAGGAGGTCTCTGCAAATCTACATGGATGGGAAGTAGCATGCTGATGTGGGAAACAACTAAAAAGTTCCAGAATGCATGGTTTATAAAGCGTGAGTCAGAGAGGGCTAGACCAGTAGCCAGATCAAGGATATCTCAGATGTTATAGTCATGAATTAGTGCATTGACCTGCAGGCCATGGGAGTCACTGAAGGTTTCAGTCAGGTAAGTGAGCTGATCAGAACAGTCCTTTAGATAGGCCGCTCTTTTGGCTGTAATGGGGACACGTTTGAAGTAGGGCTATAGCTAAAAATATACAGACACTTCCTCTTGTCTACAGCCCTGCTGGCATCTGTTGTATTTTGACTTTTTAATAATAGCCATTCCAACCGGTATGAAATGGTATCTCATTGTGTTTTGATTTGCATTTTTCTGATGATTAGTGATTCTAAGCATTTTTTTTTTTCGTGTATTTGTTGGCCATTTGTATGTGTTCTTTTGAGAAGTGTTTGTTCATGTCCTTTGCCCATTTTTTAATTGGGTTATTTTTTTTTCTAATTGATTTAAGTTCCCTGTAGATTCTGGATACTAAAAAACAAACAAAAACCAGAAGTAAATAAATTCTCAGGACACACACACCCACACCCACACCCACAGAGAGAGAGAGAGAGAGAGAGAGAGAGAGAGCGCCTAGGTAAGAGGCCACCAACCACCAGGGTCTAAACTGGGAACACTTTCTAGTACAGAATGAATGGAAAGGATTCATGAAATATCTAGAAAGTAACGTTAATGAGATTTACATGTATGGAGTGAATGAGGAGAAACAGGGATCATTCAGGATTCTGGTGGGAATAACAGGGGGAGCCATTAGTTGAAATTTTGAAGTGGGAGAAGGAGAGGGAGTTTTAGGGAGAAAGATGAGTTGTTTTTTTAGGTATTTCAAACCCTTGAAGCTTCTATGGGACATCGAAGTGGAAATAACAGTCTGTGGGTTGGGACAATAAAGAAAGAAATTGGTTGAAGACTAGGGGAAGAGTATAGAGCAAAGAAATATTTAAGATAATAAACATATAGAGATAGCTGAAAATGTGGGACTGGATTACAAAGGAAGAATGATTTAGTTATGAAGCCCAAGGGCTGACAGGAATGGGTGACTAGTCGAGGAGTTCATATGCATCTGTTATTGTATGAATAAAAAAAATTATCTGTTCCTTCCTAAAGATATCTTCAACCTGTTTTTGGATACATATGGGCACTGCTTTTCACTCTCTTAGCCCCATTTCTTATTTTAGCCTCTGCTGTAGCGATCAGTTCTGCACAGGCTTTGACCCAGGCTTTGACTAGTTGGTGCAGGTGTGATATGACACTTACCTGGAATGGCCCACAGTTTGTGGCTGCTCTTACTTAAGCAGGTGGGATGCTCATGTAGGTGTAACCTAGCAGCTTGGTAGAGTTTATGCCCATGGGGCAACCTGTGACCACTCAAAAATAAAGCCCTTTCCTCCTCCCAGATTGAGGAGTCTTGCATTATGTAATAAAACTCCTTAGAAGGCCTATTAGGTTCCAATACAGCATTAGGCAACTTGATAAGGTATCCCATCATCAGCCTTCCTTTCTTCCCTCATTCCTCTGCCTCTCACTCTTTCTTCCTAAGTTAACTTCTTAGATAAAATGCCAACTTTCTATATTTTGTCTCACATCAGGGAAAATAATTGTATACCCCATTTCAAAAGCACATAAAAAGGTTACTGTATAGAAAATTTGTCTTTAAGAGATTAAGCTGTAATTTTCCAAATACTTTAAAATTTTATTTCAGATACGTTTTTCATTTTTATAAGCTTCATCTAAAAGCAGAGTTCACCTAAGAATATACCTAAGAGCATATTACATAGAATATATTTTATATTTCAGTAGTTTAGCTAGGATTCTTTCAAAATTGAGAGGATCTACAAATATTTCTAACACATTAGTTTTCAGTCTTAAGGCTGAGTCAAGAACAAAGCTCCTAAACTTTGCATTGGTGATTGAGAACATTTTAAAATTGTTATTTAATTCATTAATTTATTTTTAAAAAAATTTCACATTGTAATTATATAGATTTATAGGATACAATTTGATGTTTCAATGAATATGTATGTTGTCTAATGATCCAATAAGGATAGTTAGTGTATTAATTACCTCATGCATTCATCATTTCTTTTTAATAAGAAATTTCAAAATCCTTTCTTCTAGATACTTTGTAATATACAATACTTTACTTTTAACTATAGTCACCCTGCTTTGCAAAGAACACTACAACTTATTCTTCCTATATAATTGTGATTTCATAACTGTTAACCAATCTATCTCCATTTTGCCCTCCCCACTTCTTCCTCACTGTTTGGTAACCACTATTCTACTCTACTTCTCTATTAACATTTTTTTTTTTAAGATTCCACATATGAGCGAGATCATGCGGTATTTGCTTTCTGTGTCTGGCTTATTTCACTTAACATTGTATCCTACAGGGTCATCCATGTTGTTGCAACTGGCAGAATTTCATTCTTTTTTTATGGCTGAATAGTATTTCATTGTGTGTGTGTCCATATATATATATATATATATATATATAATTTTATATATAATTATAATTACACATAAAATTATATATAATTATAATTAATTTTATGCATAATTCTAATTACACATAAAATTATATATAATTATAATTATAATTATATATAATTATATATAATAATAATATATATTATATGTAATATATAATATACATAACATACATAATGTATATTATATATAACATACATAATGTATATTATATATAATATACATAACGTATATTATATACATTATACATTATATATATTATAATATACATAATATATATTATGTATATAATATACATAATATGTATTATATATAAAATATACATAATATATAATGTATATTATACATATAATATATATTATATATTAATAATATATTAATATCAATATTAATTATTATTAATTATTATTAATTAATAATTATTATTTATTATTAATATTATTGATATTAATATATAATATATTAATATTAATAATATATTAATATATAATATATTATACATAATATATTATATATAATATACATAATATGTATTATATATAATATACATAATATATATTATATATATATAATTCACTTGTTTTTATACACATAGGTTGATTCCATATCTGATTATTAGAAATAGTGCTAGAGTAAACATAAGAGTGCAGATATTTTTCAAACACAATGATTTCATTTCCTATGGATATATACCCAGTAGTGGGATTGCTGGGTTATGTGATCGAATGATTGTTTTTTTTTTTATTTTTTATTTTTTAGCGAACTTCCATAAAGTTTTGCTTAATGGTTGTACTAGTTTACAACCCCATCAACAGTGCGTAAGTGTTCCGTTTTCTCCACTTCCTTGCCAACTCTTGTTATCTTTTACCTTTTTGCTAATAGCCATTCTAATGGGTGAACTGGTATCTCATTGCGGTTTTGATTTGCATTTCCCTGATGGTTAGTGATGTTGAACATGATTTTATTATATATTCGTCTTGACCCTTTCTATATTTTCTCTTGTGGCATTTCTTTTAGTTTATTTTGTCCTTTTTTTTTTTTTTTTTGCGAAGGAGTCTTGCTCTGTTGCCCAAGCTGGAGTGCAGTGGTGCAATCGGGGCTCACGGCAACCTCCATCTCCCTGGTTCGAGCAATTCCCCTGCCTCAGCCTGCTGAGTAGCTGGGGTTACAGGCACACGCCATCATGTTTGGCTAAATTTTTGTATTTTTAGTAGAGAAATGATTTCACCATATTGGTCAGGCTGGTCTCAAACTCCTGACCTCAGGCAATCCGCCTGCCTCAGCCTCCCAGTTTTGCCCATTTTTAAATAAGTTATTTATGTTTTTGCTGTTGAGTTGTTTAAGTTTGTTATATAATCTGGGCATTAACTCCTTAGCAGATGTATAGTTTGTAAATATTGTATCCCATTCTGTAAGTTGTTTTTTCACTCTGTTAAGTTTCCTTTGCTGTGCAAAAGCATTTTAGTTTGATGAAACCCCATTTATCTCTTTTTGCTTTTGTTGCCTGTGCTTTTGACGTCTCATTTAAAAAATCCTTGTAGAACCCAAAGTTATAGAGAATTTCCCACATGTTATCTTCTAGTAGTTTTTCATAGTTTTCAATCTTACCTTTAGGTCTTTAATCGCATTTGAGTTGATTTTTGTATAAGGTAAAAGATAGGGGTCTAATTTCATTATCCCACATGTAGATATCCAATCTTCTCAGTACCATTTAATGAAGAGACTGTCTTTACCCCTGTGTGTGCTCTTGACTCCTTTTTGGAAAATCAGTTGACTTTAGGTATGAGAATTTATTTCTGAGCTGTATATTCTCTTCCATTGGTCTATGTGTTTGCTTTATGGCAGTGCCATGCTGTTTTGCTTACTATGGCTTTGTAGTATATTTTGAAGTCAGGTAGTGTGGTGCCTCCAGCTTTGTTATTTTTGCACAGGATTGCTTTGGTTATTTGGGGTCTTTTCTGGTTTCATACAAATTTTAGGGTATTTTTTTCTATTTCTGTGAAGAATTTCATTGGTATTTTGATAGGGATTGCATTGAATCTGTAGGACATTTTGTTAGTATGGTCATTTCAATAGTATCAGTTCTTCCATTCCATGAGTATATAGTGTCCATTTTTTGTGGATCGTAAATTTTTCCATCAGTGTGTTATAGTTTTCATTGTAGAGATCTTTCACGACCTTGATTAAATTTATCTGCAGATTTCTTGGTAGCTATTGTAAATGGAATTCCTTTCTTGATGACTTTTTCAGATAGTTCACTATTAGTGTATAGAAACAACACTGAATTTTCTGTGTTGATTTTGTATACTACAACTTTACTGAATTTATTTATGATTTCTAGTAGTTTTTGGTCAAGTCTTTAGGGTTCTCACTCTATATAAGTATATATAGAAAGAACCCTAAAGAGAGAGAGATCATATATATCTATATGATCATATATATAGATGTATACATATGTATGTGAGATCACATTTTCTACAAACAGAAACAATCTGACTTCCTTCTTTCCAGTTTGGATCCCTCTTATTTATTTCTTTTGTCTAATTGCTCTGGCTCTGACCTCCAGTACTATGCTAAATAGAAGTGGTAGAAGTTGACATCCTTGTCTTCCTCCATATCATAGAGGAAAAGCATTTAACTATTCACCATAAATAAGATGTTAGCTGTGGGTTTGTCACATATGGCCTTTACTGCGTTGAGGTACACTCCTATACCTACTTTCTTGACAGTTTTTATCATAAAGGAATGTTGACTTTTGTCAAGTGTTCTTTTTGCATCTGTTGAAATGATCACATGGTTTTTGTTCTTCTTTCTATTGTGGTGGTGTATCATATTTACTGATTTGTGCATGTTAAGCCATCCTTTCATCCCTGGGATGAACCCCACTTGATTATAGTGAATACTCTTTTTAGTGTGCTGTCGAAGTCAGTTCACTTGTATCTTGTTGAGAATTTTTGTATCTATGTTCTTCAGGAATATTGGCCTGTTATTTTCATTTTGTGCGTGTCTTTGTCTGGTTTTAGAATCAGGATGTTGCGAGCCTCATAAGATGAGTATGGAAGTATTCCTTCCTCATTACTTTTGTGGAAAAGTTTGTGGAGAATTGGTAGTTATTCTTTAACTGTTTGGTAGAATTCAGCAGTGAAGACATCAGGTCCTGGGTGTTGGTTGTTGTTGTTGTTGTTTTGATGGAAGATGTTTTATTATTGATTCAATTTCCAAACTCATTATTGATGTGTTCAGATGTTATATTTCCTCACAATTTAATCTGGGTAGTTGTATGTGTGCAGAAATTTATTCATTTTATTCTACATTATCAAATTTGTTGGCATATAGTTATGAGTAATGTCTTACAATCCCTTCTATTTCTGTGGTGTATCAGTTGTAATGTCTCCTTTTTCATCTTTTATTTATTTGAATTTTCTCTCCTTTTGTCTTAGTTTAGCTAAAGGTTTGTCAGTTTTACCTTTACACTTTGTCTTATTTATCTTTTGAAATATTTTTTAGTGTCTGTTTCATTTATATCTGCTGTGAGCTTTATTATTTCCTTCCTTCTACCAATTTTGGGTTTAGTTTGTTTTTGATGTTCTAGTTACTTGAAGTGTATAATTTTGCTTTGTGATTTGAAAATCTTTCTTCTTTTTTGGTGTAGGCTTTTATTGCTATAAATTTCCCTCTTAGAACTGCTTTTGCTACGTTCCATAGGTTTGGGTATGTTGGATTTTCATTCTTACTTGTCTCAGTGACTTTTGAAATTTTCCTATTAATGTCTTAATGAGACCTATTGATTTCTTGGGTGCGTGCTATTTAATTTCCATGTTTTTATAAAATTTCCAAGGGCTTTCCTGTTGTTGATTTCTGACTTTATATCCCTGTAATCAGAAAAGATACTTCATATGATATCTGTCTTCTTAAGTTTGTTAAGACTTATTATGTGTCATAATGTATGATTGGTCCTAGAGAATGTTTGGTGTACAGTTGAGAATAATTTGTATTCTGCAGCTGTTGGATGATGTATTAGTCTGTTTTCATACTGCTGATAAAGACATACCCGAGACTGGGTAATTTACAGAGAAAAAGAGGTTTAGTGGACTCATAGTTCCACGTGGCTGGGGAGGTCTCCCAATCATGATGGAAGGCGAAAGACACATCTTACATGGTAGCAAACAAAATAGAATTGAGAACCAAGTGAAAGGGTTCCCCCTTATAAAACCATCAGATCTTGTTAGACGTATTCACTACCACAAGAACAGTATGGGGGAACCGCCCCCATGATTCAATTATCTCCCACTGGTTCCCTCCCACAACATGTATGAATTATGGGAGCTATAATCAAGATGAGATTTGGGTGGGGATATACAGCCAAACCATATCAGGTGAGATCTTCTTTACCTGCTAGGTCCATTTGGTCTATGGTATAGTTTGAGTCTGTCATTTTTTGGTTGATTTTCTCTTCATAGAATCTGTCCATTTTTAAAGTGGAGTGTTGAAATTTCCTACTAATATTGTATTGCAGTCTATCTCTACCTTTAAATCTAATATTTGCTTTATATATCTGGTTGTTCTGGTGTTGGGTACATATATAGTTACACCTAAGTAATATATATGTTATGTCCTCGTATTGAATTGGGCCTTTTATCATTTCATTATACAGTGACATTCTTTTTTTATATAGTTTTTTTATTTAAAGCCTTTTAAAATATGACATGACTGTGGCTACTCCTGCTTGCTTTTCATTTGTTTGCATAAAATATATTTTTCCATCTCTTCACTTTCAGTCTATTTGTCTTTAATAGTGAGGTAAGTATCATGTAGGCAGCATATAGGTGGGTTTTGCTATCTGAATCCATTCATCCACTTTATATCTTTTAAGTAGAGTTTAATCCACTTCTATTCAAGTTTATTATTGATAAATTAGGACTTCCTTCTACCATTTCATTAGTTGTTTTTTAGATTACTTGTTCACTTCTTCCTTTCTTATTGTTTATCCCTCTAGTTTGGTGGTTTTCTGTGGTGCTAAGCTTTGTTTCTTTTCCCTTTTTTGGTGTGTGTGTGTGTATCTGCTGTAATTTCTTTCTTTCTGGTTAGTGAAACTAACATACAGAGTCCTGTATTTGTAACAGACTATTTTACACTGATAACAACTTAACTTCTGTCACATAAAAATACTCTTGACTTCTCCCCCCCACACACATAATTTATATTTTTGTTACCTTACATTGCATCTTTATGAATGGTAGACTCCATGGAACATAGGATCTATGTCACAACTAAATCAATTATTTAATGGCAGCATTAAAGCAGCCCAAAGAATGTGAAAAACTGGTGTGGGTGTATTTAACTTTTTAAAAACTATGTTTCATAATGTTTTCATTAAAAAGTCTTTATCAGTTTGCTAATGCCTAATTTTTACAACCAGCCACCATAGATTTTACAGGATAAATATATTATTTCAGTGGTAATTGAAGCAGAATTTTTGTTGCTCTTCTTACCCTTAGAGATTGTGTATTATCCTCAGACGTAATTCTTTGATTTTTTTTTCTTTTCATGTTGTTACACATAGTTACCAACAATCAACGTGAGAATAACCTTTGAATATTTTCAAGCATTAAGATTTGTTTATACAGCTGCACAATTAGACAACCAACACTCTTGGGTCTTTACCTCTCAGCATACACCTGATTATTAACTTAAAGGTATGATGGGAAAAGTATCAATTTTTGTTGGTCACCTAGATTTGGAAATATGTAATAACTATAAGCTTGGGTCTGCTTCTTCAGAAGCCTAGGAATTGGAGTGATGGTTCTCTGAAGAGGCTGGAAACAAAGTATGTGTTTCCAGAAGGCTTAATAGAATATGTTGAGACATAGGCCATTAACACAAAAGTGAAAGAAATGCAAAAAATGTATGAAAGTAAGGATTTGAGAAGGGAAATTTTATTTTTAAGTCTAAGATTCCTATGAATTATATGAAAATAAATGTCCTATCCTTAAAATTAGCCAAAGGAAGCACTTTACTTATCAATATGATATGACTTTTCATACTCTTATCTAAAGATATCCTAAACTAAGATCCAGTTTTCTAAGTAAAGACGTTTTAATCATGCTTTAAAGCATGTTAGATGATTCCTACCACATCACATCATGTTGTTTACATGTATGATTTAAACTGCATTTATTCTTCAACTCACTGGTTCCTTAGGCTTCTTATCTTTCCTTGCACGCTTAGATAATTTTATGTTAAATTGATTTTTAGAAGTTTAGTTGCTGGGCGTAGTGGCTGTCGCCTGTAAACCCAGTACTATGGGAATTCAAGGCAGGTGGATTGCTTGAGTCTTGGAGTTTGAGGCCTGCCTGGGAAAGATGACAAACCCCATTGGTACAAAAATAAAAATATTAGCTGGATATGGTGGCACATGCCTGTGGTCCCAGCTACTCCAAGGCTGAGGTGGGAGGATGGCTTGAGTCCGAGAGGCAGAGGTGTGAGCCAAGATCATGCCCTGCTCTTCAGCCTGGGCAACCAAGCCAGACCCTGTTTCAAAAAAAAAAATCTAGTGAGATTTGATTTCTATTTCTATGTGATTCTAAACTAGGAGAGCTTCAAGGCTAATGACTATTAAAAAATGGCCATTGCTACTTGCATTTTCTATGAAGCCAGCATACACAGCAACGTGCAACCTAAAAACCAAGCTATTTCATAAGTAGCTTAGATTTCAGGTTTGATTGTCTTTGAGGTTTGATTATTGCAGAGATCAATTGCCAGAAAAAATATAGACTAATTCTGTATTTGGTCCTTTTATCATATGAAACATCCCATCGTTGGGTATAAATTAAGAGCAAATATGGATGTTTATACCGATAGCGGTGCAGATATTTCCATGTTTATACAGATAGCGGTGTAGATATTTCCATGTTCATACAGATAGTGGTGTAGATATTTCCATGTTCATACAGATAGCGGTGTAGCTATTTCCATGTTCATACAGATAGCGGTGTAGATATTTCCATGTTCATACAGATGGCGGTGCAGATAATTCCATGTTCATACAGATGGCGGTATAGCTATTTCCATGTTCATGGAGATAGCGGTGTAGATATTTCCATGTTAATCCAGATGGCTGTGTAGAGATATCCATGTTCATACAGATGGCGGTGAAGATATTTCCATGTTCATACAGATGGCGGTGTAGATATTTCCATGTTCATACAGATAGTGGTGTAGATATTTCCATGTTCATACAGATAGGGGGGCTGATATTTCCATGTTCATACAGATAGCGGTGCTGATATTTCCATGTTTATACAGGTAGCGGTGTAGATATTTCCAGGTTTATACAGATAGCGGTGTAGACATTTCCATGTTTATACAGATAGCGGTGTAGATATTTCCATGTTTATACAGATAGAGGTGAAGATATCTCCATCTTAATACAGATGGCAGTTTAGATATTTATATGTTCATACAGATGGCTTTGCAGATATTTCCATGTTCATACAGAAGGCGGTGTAGATATATCCATGTTCATACAGATAGCGGTGTAGTTTTTTCCATGTGTAAAGAGATAGCTGTGTAGATATTTCCATGTATACGCAGATAGCTGTGTAGATATTTCCATTTTCATGCAGATAGCGGTTTAGATATTTCCATGTTCAAACAGATAGCGGTGTAGATATTTCCATGTTCATACAGATAGCTTTGTAGATATATCCATGTTTATACAGATAGCGGCGAAGATGTATGCATGTTTACACAGATAGCGGTGTAGATATTTACATGTTTATACAGATAGCGGTGTAGATATTTCCATGTTCATACAGATAGTGCTGTAGATATTTCCATGTTCATACAGATAGCGGTGCAGCTATTTCCATGTTCTTACAGATAGCGGTGTAGATATTTCCATGTTCGTACAGATAGCGGTGTAGATATTTCCATGTTCATACAGATAGCGGTGCTTATATTTCCATGTTTATACAGATAGCGGTGTAGATATTTCCATGTTCATACAGATAGCGGTGTAGATATTTGCATGTTTATACAGATAGCGGTGAAGATGTATGCATGTTTGCACAGATAGCGGTGTAGATATTTACATGTTCATACAGATATCGGTGAAGATATTTCCATGTTCATAAAGATAGCGGTGTAGATATTTCCATGTTCATACAGATAGCGGTGTAGATATTTCCATGTTCATACAGATAGCGGTGTAGATATTTCCATGTTCATCCAGAAGGCTGTGTAGATATTTCCATGTTCATACAGATAGCGGTGTAGATATTTCCATGTTTATATAGGTAGCAGTGTAGATATTTCCATGTTCATACAGATAGCGGAGTAGATATTTCCATGTTTATACAGATAGCGGTGTAGATATTTCCATGTTTATAGAGATAGCGGTGTGGATATCTCCATCTTAATACAGATGGTGGTGTAGATATTTATATGTTCATGCAGACGGCGGTGCAGATATTTCCATGTTCATACAGATGGCGGTGTACATATTTCTATGTTTATAGAGATAGCGGTGTAGTTATTTCCATGTGTAAAGAAATAGCTTTGTAGATATTTCCATGTATATGCAGATAGCTCTGTAGATATTTCCATATTCATGCAGATAGCGGTGTAGATATTTCCATGTTCATACAGATAGCGGTGGAGATATTTCCATGTTTATACAGATAGCGGTGAAGATGTATGCATGTTTACACAGATAGCGGTGTAGATATTTCCATGTTCATTCAGGTAGCGGTGTACATATTTCCATGTTCATCCAGATGGCTGTGTAGATATATCCATGTTCATACAGATGGCGGTGAAGATATTTCCATGTTCATACAGATAGCGGTGTAGATCTTTCCATGTTCATAAAGATAGCGGTGTAGATATTTCCATGTTCATACATATAGAGGTGTAGCTATTTCCATGTTCATACAGATTGCGGCGTAGATATTTCCATGTTCATCCAGATGGCTGTGTAGATATATCAATGTTCATACAGATGGCGGTGAAGATATTTCCATCTTCATACAGATAGCAGTGTAGATATTTCCATGTTCATACAGAGAGCGGTGTAGATATTTCTATGTTCATCCAGATGGCTGTGTAGTTATATCCACGTTCATTCAGATGGCGGTGAAGATATTTCCATGTTCATACAGATAGCGGTGTAGATATTTCCATGTTCATACAGATAGCTGTGTAGATATTTCCATGTTCATACAGACAGGGGTGTAGATATTTCCATGTTCATACAGATAGTGGTGTAGATATTTCCATGTTCATACAGATAGCGGTGTAGCTATTTCCATGTTCATACAGATAGCGGTGTAGATATGTCCATGTTCATAGAGATAGCCGTGTAGATATTTCCATGTTCATACAGATAGCGGTGCTGATATTTCCATGTTTATACAGGTAGCAGTGTAGATATTTCCATGTTTATACAGATAGCGGTGTAGGTATCTCCATCTTAATACAGATGGCGGTGTAGATGTTTATATGTTCATACAGATGGCGGGGCAGATATTTCCATGTTCATACAGATGGCGGTGTAGATATTTCCATGTTTATAGAGACTGCGGTGTAGATATTTCCGTGTGTAAGGATATAGCTTTGTAAATATTTCCAAGTATATGCAGATAGCTGTGTAGATATTTCCATTTTCATGCAGAAAGCGGTGTAGATATTTCCATGTTCAAACAGATAGCTGTGTAGATATTTCCATGTTCATACAGATAGCGGTGAAGATATTTTCATGTTTATACAGATAGCGGTGAAGATGTATGCAAGTTAACACAGATAGCGGTGTAGATATTTCCAAGTTCATACAGATAGCGGTGTAGATAATTCCATGTTCATCCAGTTGGCTGTGTAGATATATCCATGTTCATACAGATGGCGGTGAAGATATTTCCATGTTCTTGCAGACAGCGGTGTAGATATTTCCATGTTCATACAGATAGCGGTGTAGACATTTCCATGTTCATACTGATAGCGGTGAAGATGTATGCATGTTAACACAGATAGCGGTGTAGATATTTCCAAGTTCATACAGATAGCGGTGTAGATATTTCCATGTTCAAACAGATAGCTGTGTAGATATTTCCATGTTCATACAGATAGCGGTGTAGATATTTCCATGTTTATACAGATAGCGGTGAAGATGTATGCATGTAAACACACATAGCGGTGTAGATATTTCCATGTTCATACAGATAGCGGTGTAGATATTTCCATATTCATCCAGATGGCTGTGTAGATATATCCATGTTCATACAGATGGCGGTGAACATATTTCCATGTTCATACAGATAGCGGTGTAGATATTTCCATGTTCATACAGATAGCGGTGTACATATTTCCATGTTCATACAGATAGCGGTGTAGCTATTTCCATGTTCATACAGATAGCGGTGTAGATGTTTCCATATTCATCCAGATGGGTGTGTAGAGAAATCCATGTTCATACAGATGGTGGTGAAGATATTTCCATGTTCATACAGATAGCGGTGTAGATATTTCCATGTTTATACAGATATCGGTGTAGATATTTCCATGTTTATACAGATAGCGGAGTAGATATCTCCATCTTAATACAGATGGCGGTGTAGATATTTATATGATCATACAGATGGCGGTGCAGATATTTCCATGTTCATACAGATGGCGGTGTAGATATTTCCATGTTTATAGAGGTAGCGGTGTAGTTATTTCCATGTGTAAAGAGATAGCTGTATAGATATTTCCATGTATATGCAGATAGCTTTGTAGATATTTCCATTTTCATGCAGATAGCGGTGTAGATATTTCCATGTTCAAACAGATAGTGGTGTAGATATTTCCATGTTCATACAGATAGCAGTGCAGGTATTTCCATGTTTAAACAGATAGTGGTGAAGATGTATACATGTTTACAGAGATAGCCGTGTAGATATTTCCATGCTCATACAGATAGCGGTGTAGATATTTCCGTGTTCATCCAGATGGCTGTGTAGATATATCCATGTTCATACAGATGGCGGTGAAGATATTTCCATGTTCATACAGATAGCGGTGTAGATATTTCCATGTTCATACAGATAGCGGTGTAGATATTTCCATGTTCATACAGACAGCGGTGCTGATATTTCCATGTTCATCCAGATGGCTGTGTAGATATATCTATGTTCATACAGATGGTGGTGAAGATATTTCCATGTTCATACAGATATCGGTGTAGATATTTCCATGTTCATACAGATAGCAGTGTAGGTATTTCCAAGTTCATACAGATAGCGGTGTAGATATTTCCATGTTTATACAGATGGCGGTGTAGATATTTCAATGTTTATACAGATAGCGGTGTGGATATCTCCATCTTAATACAGATGGTGGTGTAGATATTTATATGTTCATGCAGATAGCGGTGCAGATATTTCCATGTACATACAGATAGCGGTGTAGATATTTTCATGTTTATACAGATAGCGGTGAAGATGTATGCATGTTATCACAGATAGCTGTGTAGATATTTCCAAGTTCATACAGATAGCGGTGTAGATATTTCCATGTTCATCCAGAAGGCTGTGTAGATATATCCATGTTCATACAGATGGCGGTGAAGATATTTCCATGTTCATGCAGACAGCGGTGTAGATATTTCCATGTTCATACAGATAGCGGTGTAGACATTTCCATGTTCATGCTGATAGCGGTGTAGCTATTTCCATGTTCATACAGATAGCGGTGTAGATATTTCCATGTTCATCCAGATGGCTGTGTAGATATGTCCATGTTCATACAGATGGCGGTGAAGATATTTCCATGTTCATACAGACGGCGGTGTAGATATTTCCATGTTCATACAGATAGCACTGTAGATATTTCCATGTTCATACAGACAGCGGTGCTGTTATTTCCATGTTCATCCAGATGGCTGTGTGGATATATCCATGTTCATACAGATGGCGGTGAAGATATTTCCATGTTCATACAGATATCGGTGTAGATATTTCCATGTTCATAGAGATAGCAGTGTAGATATTTCCATGTTCATACAGATAGCGGTGCTGATATTTCCATGTTTATTCAGGTAGCGGTGTTGATATTTCCATGTTTATACAGATAGCAGTGTAGATATTTCCATGTTTATACAGATAGCGGTGTAGATATTTTCATGTTTATACAGATAGCGGTGTAGATATTTCCATCTTAATACAGATGGCGGCGTAGATATTTATATGTCCATACAGATGGCGGTGCAGATATTTCCATGTTCATTCAGATGGCGGTGTAGATATTTACATGTTTATAGAGATTGCGGTGTAGATATTTCCATGTGTAAAGAAATAGCTTTGTAGATATTTCCATGTACATGCAGAGAGCTGTGTAGATATTTCCATTTTCATGCAGATAGCGGTGTAGATATTTCCATGTTCAAACAGATAGCTGTGTAGATATTTCCATGTTCATACAGATAGCGGTGTAGATATTTCCATGTTTATACAGATAGCGGTGAAGATGTATGCATGTTAACACAGATAGCGTTGTAGATATTTCCATGTTCATACAGAAAGCGGTGTAGATATTTCCATATGCATCCAGATGGCTGTGTAGGTATATCCATGTTCATGCAGATGGCGGTGAAGATATTTCCATGTTCATACAGATAGCGGTGTAGATATTTCCATGTTCATAAAGATAGCGGTGTAGATATTTCCATGTTTTACAGATAGCGGTGTAGATATTTCCATGTTCATACAGATAGCGGTGTAGATATTTCCATGTTCATCCAGATGGGTGTGTAGATAAATCCATGTTCATACAGATGGCGGTGAAGATATTTCCATGTTCATACAGATAGCGGTGTAGATATTTCCATGTTTATACAGATATCGGTGTAGATATTTCCATGTTTATACAGATAGCGGAGTAGATATCTCCATCTTAATACAGATGGCGGTGTAGATATTTATATGATCATACAGATGGCGGTGCAGATATTTCCATGTTCATACAGATGGCGGTGTAGATATTTCCATGTTTATAGAGGTAGCGGTGTAGTTATTTCCATGTGTAAAGAGATAGCTGTATAGATATTTCCATGTATATGCAGATAGCTTTGTAGATATTTCCATTTTCATGCAGATAGCGGTGTAGATATTTCCATGTTCAAACAGATAGCGGTGTAGATATTTCCATGTTCATACAGATATCAGTGTAGATATTTCCATGTTTAAACAGATAGTGGTGAAGATGTATACATGTTTACAGAGATAGCGGTGTAGATATTTCCATGCTCATACAGATAGCGGTGTAGATATTTCCGTGTTCATCCAGATGGCTGAGTAGATATATCCATGTTCATAAAGATGGCGGTGAAGATATTTCCATGTTCATACAGATAGCGGTGTAGATATTTCCATGTTCATACAGATAGCGGTGTAGATATTTCCATGTTCATACAGACAGCGGTGCTGATATTTCCATGTTCATCCAGATGGCTGTGTAGATATATCTATGTTCATACAGATGGTGGTGAAGATATTTCCATGTTCATACAGATATCGGTGTAGATATTTCCATGTCCATACAGATAGCAGTGTAGGTATTTCCATGTTCATACAGATAGCGGTGCTGATATTTCCATGTTTATACAGGTAGCAGTGTAGATATTTCCATGTTTATACAGATAGTGGTGTAGATATTTCCATGTTTATACAGATAGTGGTGTAGATATTTCCATGTTTATACAGATAGTGGTGTAGATATTTCCATGTTTATAGAGATAGCGGTGTAGTTATTTCCATGTGTAAAGAGATAGCTTTGTAGATATTTCCATGTATATGCAGATAGCTGTGTAGATATTTCCATTTTCATGCAGATAGCGGTGTAGATATTTCCATGTTCATACAGATAGCGGTGTAGATATTTCCATGTTTATACAGATAGCGGTGTAGATATTTCCATGTTTATACAGATAGCAGTGTAGATATCTCCATCTTAATAGAGATGGCGGTGTAGATATTTATATGTTCATACAGATGGCTGTGCAGGGATTTCCATGTTCATACAGATGGTGGTGTAGATATTTCCATGTTTATAGAGATAGAGGTGTAGTTATTTCCGTGTGTAAAGAAATAGCTTTGTAGATATTTCCATGTATATGCAGATAGCTGTGTAGATATTTCCATTTTCATGCAGATAGCGGTGTAGATATTTCCATGTTCAGAGAGCGGTGTAGATATTACCATGTTCATACAGATAGCGGTGTAGATATTTCCATGTTTATACAGATAGCGGTGAAGATGTATGCATGTTTGCACAGATAGCGGTGTAGATATTTCCATGTTCATACAGATAGCGGTGAAGATATTTCCATGTTCATACAGATAGCGGTGTAGATATTTCCATGTTCATCCAGAAGGCTGTGTAGATATTTCCATGTTCATGCAGATAGTGGTGTTGATAGTTCCATGTTTATACAGGTAGCCGTGTAGATATTTCCATGTTTATACAGATAGCGGTGCAGATATTTCCATGTTTATACAGATAGCGGTGTAGATATTTCCATGTTTATACAGATAGCGGTGTAGATATCTCCATCTTAATACAGATGGCGGTTTAGATATTTATATGTTCATACAGATGGCTTTGCAGATATTTCCATGTTCATACAGATGGCGGTGTAGATATTTCCATGTTTATAGAGATAGCGGTGTAGTTATTTCCATGTGTAAAGAAATATCTTTGTAGATATTTCCGTGTATATGCAGATAGCTGTGTAGATATTTCCATTTTCATGCAGATAGCGGTGTAGATATTTCCATGTTCAAACAGATAGCGGTGTAGATATTTCCAAGTTCATACAGATAGCGGTGTAGATATTTGCATGTTTATACAGATAGCGGTGAAGATGTATGCATGTTTGCACAGATAGCGGTGGAGATATTTCCATGTTCATACAGATAGCGGTGTAGATATTTCCATGTTAATACAGATAGCGGTGTAGATATTTCCATGTTCATCCAGAAGGCTGTGTAGATATTTGCATGTATATGCTGATAGCTCTGTAGATATTTCCATTTTCATGCAGATAGCAGTGTTGATATTTCCATGTTCATACAGATAGCGGTGGAGATATTTCCATGTTTATACAGATAGCGGTGAAGATGTATGCATGTTTACACAGATAGCCGTGTAGATATTTCCATGTTCATTCAGGTAGCGGTGTAGATATTTCCATGTTCATCCAGATAGCTGTGTAGATATATCCATGTTCATACAGATGGCGGTGAAGATATTTCAATGTTCATACAGATAGCGGTGTAGATCTTTCCATGTTCATGCAGGTAGCGGTGTAGCTATTTCCATGTTCATACAGATTGCGGTGTAGATATTTCCATGTTCATCCAGATGGCTGTGTAGATATATCCATGTTCATACAGATGGCGGTGAAGATATTTCCATGTTCATACAGATAGCGGTGTAGATATTTCCATGTTCATTCAGATAGCGGTGTAGATATTTCCATGTTTATACACATAGCGGTGAAGATGTATGCATGTTTACACAGATAGTGGTGTAGATATTTCCATGTTCATACAGATAGCAGTGTAGATATTTCCATGTTCATTCAGATGGCTATGTAGATATACCCATGTTCATACAGATGGCGGTTAAGATATTTCCGTGTTCATACAGGTAGCGGTGTAGATATTTCCATTTTCATACAGATAGTGGTGTAGATATTTCCATGTTTATACATATAGCGGTGTAGATATTTCCATGTTCATACATATAGCGGTGTAGATATTTCCATGTTCATCCAGATGGCTGTGTATATATATCCATGTTCATTCAGATGGCGGTGTAGATATTTCCATGTTCATTCAGATGGCGGTGTAGATATTTCCATGTGTAAAGAAATAGCTTTGTAGATATTTCCATGTACATGCAGAGAGCTGTGTAGATATTTCCATTTTCATGCAGATAGCGGTGTAGATATTTCCAAGTCCAAACAGATAGCTGTGTAGATATTTCCATGTTCATACAGATAGCGGTGTAGATATTTCCATGTTTATACAGATAGCGGCGTAGATATCTCCATCTTAATAGAGATGGCGGTGTAGATATTTATATGTTCATAGAGATGGCGGTGCAGATATTTCCATGTTCATACAGATGGTGGTGTAGATATTTCCATGTTTATAGAGATAGCGGTGTAGTTATTTCCATGTGTAAAGAAATAGCTTTGTAGATATTTCCGTGTATATGCAGATAGCTGTGTAGATATTTCCATTTTCATGCAGAAAGCGGTGTAGATATTTCCATGTTCAAACAGATAGCGGTGTAGATATTTCCATCTTCATACAGATAGCGGTGTAGATATTTCCATGTTTATACAGATAGCGGTGTAGATATTTCCATGTTCATACAGATAGCGGTGTAGATATTTCCATGCTCATCCAGAAGGCTGTGTAGATATTTCCATGTTCATACAGATAGCGGTGCTGATATTTCCATGTTTATACAGGTAGCGGTGTAGATATTTCCATGTTTATACAGATAGCGGTGTAGATATTTCCATGTTTATACAGATAGCGGTGTAGATATTTCCATGTTTATACAGATAGCGGTGTAGATATCTCCATCTTAATACAGATGGCGGTGTAGATATTTATATGTTCATACTGATGGCGGTGCAGATATTTCCAAGTTCATACAGATGGCGGTGTAGATATTTCCATGTTTATAGACATAGCGGTGTAGTTATTTCCATGTGTAAAGAAATAGCTTTGTAGATATTTCCGTGTATATGCAGATAGCTGTGTAGATATTTCCATTTTCATGCAGATAGCGGTGTAGATATTTCCATGTTCAAACAGATAGCGGTGTAGATATTTCCATGTTCATACAGATAGCGGTGTAGATATTTGCATGTTTGTACAGATAGCGGTGAAGATGTATGCATGTTTGCACAAATAGCGGTGTAGAGATTTCCATGTTCATACAGATAGCGGTGTAGATATTTCCATGTTCATACAGATAGCGGTTTAGATATTTCCATGTTCATACAGATAGCGGTGTAGATATTTCCATGTTCATACAGATAGCGGTGTAGATATTTCCATGTTCATCCAGAAGGCTGTGTAGATATTTCCATGTTCATACAGATAGCGGTGCTGATATTTCCATGTTTGTATACGTAGCGGTGTAGATATTTCCATGTTCATACAGATAGCGGTGTAGATATTTCCATGTTTATACAGATAGCGGTGTAGATATTTCCATGTTTATACAGATAGCGGTGTGGATATCTCCATCTTAATACAGATGTTGGTGTAGATATTTATATGTTCATGCAAATGGCGGTGCAGATATTTCCATGTTCATACAGATGGCGGTGTAGATATTTCTATGTTTATAGAGATAGTGGTGTAGTTATTTCCATGTGTAAAGAAATAGCTTTGTAGATATTTCCATGTATATGCAGATAGCTCTGTTGATATTTCCATTTTCATGCAGATAGCGGTGTAGATATTTCCATGTTCGTACAGATAGCGGTGGAGATATTTCCATGTTTATACAGATAGCGGTGAAGATGTATGCATGTTTACACAGATAGCGGTGTAGATATTTCCATGTTCATTCAGGTAGCGGTGTAGATATTTCCATGTTCATCCAGATGGCTGAGTAGATATATCCATGTTCATACAGATGGCGGTGAAGATATTTCCATGTTCATACAGATAGCGGTGTAGATCTTTCCATGTTCATACAGATAGCGGTGTAGATATTTCCATGTTCATACAGATAGAGGTGTAGCTATTTCCATGTTCATACAGATTGCGGTGTAGATATTTCCATGTTCATCCAGATGGCTGTGTAGATATATCCATGTTCATACAGATGGCGGTGAAGATATTTCCATGTTCATACAGATAGCGGTGTAGATATTTCCATGTTCATACAGATAGTGGTGTAGATATTTCCATGTTCATACAGATAGCGATGTATCTGTTTCCATGTTCATACAGATGGCGGTGTAGATATTTCCATGTTCATCCAGATGGCTGTGTAGATATTTCCATGTTCATACAGATAGCGGTGCTGATATTTCCATGTTTATACAGGTAGAGGTGTAGATATTTCCATGTTTATACAGATAGCGGTGTAGATATTTCCATATTTATACAGATAGCTGTGTAGATATTTCCATGTTTATACAGATAGCGGTGTAGATATCTCCATCTTAATACAGATGGCGGTGTAGATATTTATATGTTCATACAGATGGCGGTGAAGATATCTCCATGTTCATACAGATGGCGGTGTAGATATTTCCATGTTAATAGAGATAGAGGTGTAGTTATTTCCATGTGTAAAGAAATAGCTTTGTAGATATTTCCATGTATATGCAGATAGCTGTGTAGATATTTCCATTTTCATGCAGATAGCGGAGTAGATATTTCCATGTTCAAACAGATAGCGGTGTAGATATTTCCATGTTCATACAGATAGCGGTGTAGATATTTCCATGTTTATACAGATAGCGGTGAAGATGTATGCATGTTTACACAGATAGTGGTGTAGATATTTCCATGTTCATACAGATTGCGGTGTGGATATTTCCATGTTCATTCAGATGGCTATGTAGATATATCCATGTTCACACAGATGGCGGTGAAGATATTTCCATGTTCATACAGATAGCGGTGTAGATATTTCCATGTTCATACAGATAGCGGTGTAGATATTTCCATGTTTATACATATAGCGGTGTAGATATTTCCATGTTCATACATATAGCGGTGTAGATATTTCCATGTTCATCCAGATGGCTGTGTAGTTATATCCATGTTCATACAGATGGCGGTGAAGATATTTCCATGATCATACAGATAGCGGTGTAGATATTTCCATGTTCATACAGATAGCGGTGTAGACATTTCCATGTTCATACAGATTGCGGTGTAGCTATTTCCATGTTCAAAGAGATAGCGGTGTAGATATTTCCATGTTCATCCAGATGGCTGTGTAGATATTTCCATGTTCATACAGATAGTGTTGCTGATATTTCCATGTTTATACAGGTAGCGGTGTAGATATTCCCATGTTTATACAGATAGCGGTGTAGATATTTCCATGTTTATACAGATAGAGGTGAAGATGTATGCATGTTTACACAGTTAGCGGTGCAGATATTTCCATGTTCATACAGATAGCGGTGTAGATATTTCCATGTTCATCCAGATGGCTGTGTAGATATATCCATGTTCATTCAGATGGCGGTGAAGATATTTCCATGTTCATACAGATAGCTGTGTAGATATTTCCATGTTCATACAGACAGCGGTGTAGATATTTCCATGTTCATACAGATAGTGGTGTAGATATTTCCATGTTCATACAGATAGCGGTGTAGCTATTTCCATGTTCATACAGATAGCGGTGTAGATATTTCCATGTTCATAGAGATAGCAGTGTAGATATTTCCATGTTCATACAGATAGCGGTGCTGATATTTCCATGTTTATACAGGTAGCGGTGTAGATATTTCCATGTTTATACAGATTGCGGTGTAGATATTTCCATGTTTATACAGATAGCGGTGTAGATATTTTCATGTTCATACAGATAGCGGTGTAGATATTTCCATGTTCATACAGATAGCGGTGTAGACATTTCCATGTTCATACTGATAGCGGTGTAGCTATTTCCATGTTCATACAGATAGCGGTGTAGATATTTCCATGTTCATCCAGATGGCTGTGTAGATATATCCATGTTCATACAGATGGCGGTGCAGATATTTCCATGTTCATACAGATGGCGGTGTAGATATTTCCATGTTTATAGAGACTGCGGTGTAGATATTTCCATGTGTAAAGAAATAGCTTTGTAAATATTTCCATGTATATGCAGATATTTGTGTAGATATTTCCATTTTCATGCAGATAGCGGTGTAGATATTTCCATGTTCAAACAGATAGCTGTGTAGATATTTCCATGTTCATACAGATAGCGGTGTAGATATTTCCATGTTTATACAGATAGCGGTGAAGATGTTTGCATGTTAACACAGACAGCGGTGTAGATATTTCCAAGTTCATAGAGATAGCGGTGTAGATATTTCCATGTTCATCCAGATGGCTGTGTAGATATATCCATGTTCATACAGATGGCGGTGAAGATATTTCCATGTTCATGCAGATAGCGGTGTAGATATTTCCATGTTCATACAGATAGCGGTGTAGACATTTCCATGTTCATACTGATAGCGGTGTAGCTATTTCCATGTTCATACAGATAGCGGTGTAGATATTTCCATGTTCATCCAGATGGCTGTGTAGATATGTCCATGTTCATACAGATGGCGGTGAAGTTATTTCCATGTTCATACAGATGGCGCTGTAGATATTTCCATGTTGATACAGATAGCAGTGTAGATATTTCCATGTTCATACAGACAGCGGTGCTGTTAATTCCATGTTCATACAGATGGCTGTGTAGACATATCCATGTTCATACAGATGGCGGTGAAGATATTTCCATGTTCATACAGATATCGGTGTAGATATTTCCATGTTTATTCAGGTAGCCGTGTTGATATTTCTATGTTTATGCAGATAGCGGTGTAGATATTTCCATGTTTATACAGATAGCGGTGTAGATATTTTCATGATTATACAGATAGCGGTGTAGATATCTCCATCTTAATACAGATGGCGGTGTAGATATTTATATGCTCATACAGATGGCGGTGCAGATATTTCCATGTTCATTCAGATGGCGGTGTAGATATTTCCATGTTTATAGAGATTGCGGTGAACATATTTCCATGTGTAAAGAAATAGCTTTGTAGATGTTTCCATGTAGTTGCAGAGTGCTGTGTAGATATTTCCATTTTCATACAGATAGCGGTGTAGATATTTCCATGTTCAAACAGATAGCTGTGTAGACATTTCCATGTTCATACAGATAGCGGTGTAGATATTTCCATGTTTATACAGATAGCGGTGAAGATGTATGCATGTTAACACAGATAGCGGTTTAGATATTTCCATGTTCATACAGATAGCGGTGTAGATATTTCCATATTCATCCAGATGGCTGTGTAGATATATACATGTTCATACAGATGGCGGTGAAGATATTTCCATGTTCATACAGATAGTGGTGTAGATATTTCCATTTTCATACAGATAGCGGTGTAGATATTTCCATGTTCATACAGATAGCGGTGTAGCTATTTCCATGTTCATACAGATAGCGGTGTAGATATTTCCATGTTCATCCAGATGGGTGTGTAGATAAATTCATGTTCATACAGATGGCGGTGAAGATATTTCCATGTTCATACAGATAGCGGTGTAGATATTTCCATGTTTATACAGATATCGGTGTAGATATTTCCATGTTTTTACAGATAGCGGAGTAGATATCTCTATCTTAATACAGATGGCGGTGTAGATATTTATATGATCATACAGATGGCGGTGCAGATATTTCCATGTTCATACAGATGGCAGTGTAGATATTTCCATGTTTATAGAGATAGCGGTGTAGTTATTTCCATGTGTAAGGAAATAGCTTTGTAGATATTTCCATGTATATGCAGATAGCTCTGTAGATATTTCCATTTTCATGCAGATAGCGGTGTAGATATTTCCATGTTCAAACAGATAGCGGTGTAGATATTTCCATGTTCATACAGATAGCAGTGTAGATATTTCCATGTTTATACAGATAGCGGTGAACATGTATGCATGTTAACACAGATAGCGGTGAAGATATTTCAATGTTCATGCAGATAGCGGTGTAGATATTTCCATGTTCATACAGATAGCGGTGTAGATATTTCCATGTTCATACAGATAGCGGTGTAGCTATTTCCATGTTCATACAGATAGCGGTGTAGATATTTCCATGTTCATCCAGATGGCTGTGTAGATATGTCCATGTTCATACAGATGGCGGTGAAGATATTTCCATGTTCATACAGATAGCGGTGTAGATATTTCCATGTTTATACAGATATCGGTGTAGATATTTCCATGTTTATATAGATAGCGGTGAAGATATCTCCATCTTAATACAGATGGCGGTGTAGATAATTATAAGATCATACAGATGGCGGTGCAGATATTTCCATGTTCATACAGATGGCGGTGTAGATATTTCCATGTTTATAGAGATAGCGGTGTAGTTATTTCCATGTGTAAAGAGATAGCTGTATAGGTATTTCCATTTATATGCAGATAGCTTTGTAGATATTTCCATTTTCATGCAGATAGCGGTGTAGATATTTCCATGTTCAAACAGATAGCAGTGTAGATATTTCCATGTTCATACAGGTAGCAGTGTACATATTTCCATGTTTAAACAGATAGTGGTGAAGATGTATACATGTTTACACAGATAGCGGTGTAGATATTTCCATGCTCATACAGATAGCAGTGTAGATATTTCCGTGTTCATCCAGATGGCTGTGTAGATATATCCATGTTCATACAGATGGCGGTGAAGATATTTCCATGTTCATACAGATAGCGGTGTAGATATTTCCATGTTCATACAGATAGCGGTGTAGATATTTCCATGTTCATACAGACAGCGGTGCTGATATTTCCATGTTCATCCAGATGGCTGTGTAGATATATCTATGTTCATACAGATGGTGGTGAAGATATTTCCATGTTCATACAGATATCGGTGTAGATATTTCCATGTTCATACAGATAGCAGGGTAGGTTTTTCCATGTTAATACAGATAGCGGTGCTGATATTTCCATGTTTATACAGGTAGCGGTGTAGATATTTCCATGTTTATACAAATAGCGGTGTAGATATTTCCATGTTTATACAGATAGCGGTGTAGATATTTCCATGTTTATACAGATAGTGGTGTAGATATTTCCATGTTTATAGAGATAGCGGTGTAGTTATTTCCATGTGTAAAGAGATAGCTTTGTAGATATTTCCATGTATATGCAGATAGCTGTGTAGATATTTCCATTTTCATGCAGATAGCGGTGTAGATATTTCCATGTTCATACAGATAGCGGTGTAGATATTTCCATGTTCATACAGATAGCGGTGCTGATATTTCCATGTTTATACAGGTAGCGGTGTAGATATTTCCATGTTTATACAGATAGCGGTGTAGATATTTCCATGTTTATACAGATAGCGGTGTAGATATTTCCATGTTTATACAGATAGCAGTGTAGATATCTCCATCTTAATAGAGATGGCGGTGTAGATATTTATATGTTCATACAGATGGCTGTGCAGGGATTTCCATGTTCATACAGATGGTGGTGTAGATATTTCCATGTTTATAGAGATAGAGGTGTAGTTATTTCCGTGTGTAAAGAAATAGCTTTGTAGATATTTCCGTGTATATGCAGATAGCTGTGTAGATATTTCCATTTTCATGCAGATAGCGGTGTAGATATTTCCATGTTCAGATAGCGGTGTAGATATTACCATGTTCATACAGATAGCGGTGTAGATATTTCCATGTTTATACAGATAGCGGTGAAGATGTATGCATGTTTGCACAGATAGCGGTGTAGATATTTCCATGTTCATACAGATAGCGGTGAAGATATTTCCATGTTCATACAGATAGCGGTGTAGATATTTCCATGTTCATCCAGAAGGCTGTGTAGATATTTCCATGTTCATACAGATAGCGGTGTTGATAGTTCCATGTTTATACAGGTAGCCGTGTAGATATTTCCATGTTTATACAGATAGCGGTGCAGATATTTCCATGTTTATACAGATAGCGGTGTAGATATTTCCATGTTTATACAGATAGCAGTGTAGATATCTCCATCTTAATACAGATGGCGGTTTAGATATTTATATGTTCATACAAATGGCTTTACAGATATTTCCATGTTCATACAGATGGCGGTGTAGATATTTCCATGTTTATAGAGATAGAGGTGTAGTTATTTCCATGTGTAAAGAAATATCTTTGTAGATATTTCCGTGTATATGCAGATAGCTGTGTAGATATTTCCATTTTCATGCAGATAGCGGTGTAGATATTTCCATGTTCAAACAGATAGCGGTGTAGATATTTCCAAGTTCATACAGATAGCGGTGTAGATATTTGCATGTTTATACAGATAGCGATGAAGATGTATGCATGTTTGAACAGATAGCGGTGGAGATATTTCCATGTTCATACAGATAGCGGTGTAGATATTTCCATGTTAATACAGATAGCGGTGTAGATATTTCCATGTTCATCCAGAAGGCTGTGTAGATATATCCATGTATATGCTGATAGCTCTGTAGATATTTCCATTTTCATGCAGATAGCAGTGTTGATATTTCCATGTTCATACAGATAGCGGTGGAGATATTTCCATGTTTATACAGATAGCGGTGAAGATGTATGCATGTTTACACAGATAGCGGTGTAGATATTTCCATGTTCATTCAGGTAGCGGTGTAGATATTTCCATGTTCATCCAGATAGCTGTGTAGATATATCCATGTTCATACAGATGGCGGTGAAGATATTTCAATGTTCATACAGATAGCGGTGTAGATCTTTCCATGTTCATGCAGGTAGCGGTGTAGCTATTTCCATGTTCATACAGATTGCGGTGTAGATATTTCCATGTTCATCCAGATGGCTGTGTAGATATATCCATGTTCATACAGATGGCGGTGAAGATATTTCCATGTTCATACAGATAGCGGTGTAGATATTTCCATGTTCATTCAGATAGCGGTGTAGATATTTCCATGTTTATACAGATAGCGGTGAAGATGTATGCATGTTTACACAGATAGTGGTGTAGATATTTCCATGTTCATACAGATAGCGGTGTAGATATTTCCATGTTCATTCAGATGGCTATGTAGATATACCCATGTTCATACAGATGGCGGTTAAGATATTTCCATGTTCATACAGATAGCGGTGTAGATATTTCCATGTTCATACAGATAGTGGTGTAGATATTTCCATGTTTATACATATAGCGGTGTAGATATTTCCATGTTCATACATATAGCGGTGTAGATATTTCCATGTTCATCCAGATGGCTGTGTATATATATCCATGTTCATTCAGATGGCGGTGTAGATATTTCCATGTTCATTCAGATGGCGGTGTAGATATTTCCATGTGTAAAGAAATAGCTTTGTAGATATTTCCATGTACATGCAGAGAGCTGTGTAGATATTTCCATTTTCATGCAGATAGCGGTGTAGATATTTCCATGTCCAAACAGATAGCTGTGTAGATATTTCCATGTTCATACAGATAGCGGTGTAGATATTTCCATGTTTATACAGGTAGCGGTGTAGATATTTCCATGTTTATACAGATAGCGGTGTAGATATTTCCATGTTTATACAGATAGCGGTGTAGATATTTCCATGTTTATACAGATAGCGGCGTAGATATCTCCATCTTAATAGAGATGGCGGTGTAGATATTTATATGTTCATAGAGATGGCGGTGCAGATATTTCCATGTTCATACAGATGGTGGTGTAGATATTTCCATGTTTATAGAGATAGCGGTGTAGTTATTTCCATGAGCAAAGAAATAGCTTTGTAGATATTTCCGTGTATATGCAGATAGCTGTGTAGATATTTCCATTTTCATGCAGAAAGCGGTGTAGATATTTCCATGTTCAAACAGATAGCGGTGTAGATATTTCCATCTTCATACAGATAGCGGTGTAGATATTTCCATGTTTATACAGATAGCGGTGTAGATATTTCCATGTTCATACAGATAGCGGTGTAGATATTTCCATGCTCATCCAGAAGGCTGTGTAGATATTTCCATGTTCATACAGATAGCGGTGCTGATATTTCCATGTTTATACAGGTAGCGGTGTAGATATTTCCATGTTTATACAGATAGCGGTGTAGATATTTCCATGTTTATACAGATAGCGGTGTAGATATTTCCATGTTTATACAGATAGCGGTGTAGATATCTCCATCTTAATACAGATGGCGGTGTAGATATTTATATGTTCATACTGATGGCGGTGCAGATATTTCCAAGTTCATACAGATGGTGGTGTAGATATTTCCATGTTTATAGAGATAGCGGTGTAGTTATTTCCATGTGTAAAGAAATAGCTTTGTAGATATTTCCGTGTATATGCAGATAGCTGTGTAGATATTTCCATTTTCATGCAGATAGCGGTGTAGATATTTCCATGTTCAAACAGATAGCGGTGTAGATATTTCCATGTTCATACAGATAGCGGTGTAGATATTTGCATGTTTGTACAGATAGCGGTGAAGATGTATGCATGTTTGCACAAATAGCGGTGTAGATATTTCCATGTTCATACAGATAGCGGTGTAGATATTTCCGTGTTCATACAGATAGCGGTTTAGATATTTCCATGTTCATACAGATAGCGGTGTAGATATTTCCATGTTCATACAGATAGCGGTGTAGATATTTCCATGTTCATCCAGAAGGCTGTGTAGATATTTCCATGTTCATACAGATAGCGGTGCTGATATTTCCATGTTTATATACGTAGCGGTGTAGATATTTCCATGTTCATACAGATAGCGGTGTAGATATTTCCATGTTTATACAGATAGCGGTGTAGATATTTCCATGTTTATACAGATAGCGGTGTGGATATCTCCATCTTAATACAGATGTTGGTGTAGATATTTATATGTTAATGCAAATGGCGGTGCAGATATTTCCATGTTCATACAGATGGCGGTGTAGATATTTCTATGTTTATAGAGATAGTGGTGTAGTTATTTCCATGTGTAAAGAAATAGCTTTGTAGATATTTCCATGTATATGCAGATAGCTCTGTTGATATTTCCATTTTCATGCAGATAGCGGTGTAGATATTTCCATGTTCGTACAGATAGCGGTGGAGATATTTCCATGTTTATACAGATAGCGGTGAAGATGTATGCATGTTTACACAGATAGCGGTGTAGATATTTCCATGTTCATTCAGGTAGCGGTGTAGATATTTCCATGTTCATCCAGATGGCTGAGTAGATATATCCATGTTCATACAGATGGCGGTGAAGATATTTCCATGTTCATACAGATAGCGGTGTAGATCTTTCCATGTTCATACAGATAGCGGTGTAGATATTTCCATGTTCATACAGATAGAGGTGTAGCTATTTCCATGTTCATACAGATTGCGGTGTAGATATTTCCATGTTCATCCAGATGGCTGTGTAGATATATCCATGTTCATACAGATGGCGGTGAAGATATTTCCATGTTCATACAGATAGCGGTGTAGATATTTCCATGTTCATACAGATAGTGGTGTAGATATTTCCATGTTCATACAGATAGCGATGTATCTGTTTCCATGTTCATACAGATGGCGGTGTAGATATTTCCATGTTCATCCAGATGGCTGTGTAGATATTTCCATGTTCATACAGATAGCGGTGCTGATATTTCCATGTTTATACAGATATAGGTGTAGATATTTCCATGTTTATACAGATAGCGGTGTAGATAGTTCCATATTTATACAGATGGCTGTGTAGATATTTCCATGTTTATACAGATAGCGGTGTAGATATCTCCATCTTAATACAGATGGCGGTGTAGATATTTATATGTTCATACAGATGGCGGTGAAGATATCTCCATGTTCATACAGATGGCGGTGTAGATATTTCCATGTTAATAGAGATAGAGGTGTAGTTATTTCCATGTGTAAAGAAATAGCTTTGTAGATATTTCCATGTATATGCAGATAGCTGTGTAGATATTTCCATTTTCATGCAGATAGCGGAGTAGATATTTCCATGTTCAAACAGATAGCGGTGTAGATATTTCCATGTTCATACAGATAGCGGTGTAGATATTTCCATGTTTATACAGATAGCGGTGAAGATGTATGCATGTTTACACAGATAGTGGTGTAGATATTTCCATGTTCATACAGATTGCGGTGTGGATATTTCCATGTTCATTCAGATGGCTATGTAGATATATCCATGTTCATACAGATGGCGGTGAAGATATTTCCATGTTCATACAGATAGCGGTGTAGATATTTCCATGTTCATACAGATAGCGGTGTAGATATTTCCATGTTTATACATATAGCGGTGTAGATATTTCCATGTTCATACATATAGCGGTGTAGATATTTCCATGTTCATCCAGATGGCTGTGTAGTTATATCCATGTTCATACAGATTTCGGTGAAGATATTTCCATGATCATACAGATAGCGGTGTAGATATTTCCATGTTCATACAGATAGCGGTGTAGACATTTCCATGTTCATACAGACTGCGGTGTAGCTACTTCCATGTTCAAACAGATAGCAGTGTAGATATTTCCATGTTCATCCAGATGGCTGTGTAGATATTTCCATGTTCATACAGATAGTGTTGCTGATATTTCCATGTTTATACAGGTAGCGGTGTAGATATTCCCATGTTTATACAGATAGCGGTGTAGATATTTCCATGTTTATACAGATAGAGGTGAAGATGTATGCATGTTTACACAGTTAGCGGTGCAGATATTTCCATGTTCATACAGATAGCGGTGTAGATATTTCCATGTTCATCCAGATGGCTGTGTAGATATATCCATGTTCATTCAGATGGCGGTGAAGATATTTCCATGTTCATACAGATAGCTGTGTAGATATTTCCATGTTCATACAGACAGCGGTGTAGATATTTCCATGTTCATACAGATAGTGGTGTAGATATTTCCATGTTCATACAGATAGCGGTGTAGCTATTTCCATGTTCATACAGATAGCGGTGTAGATATTTCCATGTTCATTGAGATAGCGGTGTAGATATTTCCATGTTCATACAGATAGCGGTGCTGATATTTCCATGTTTATACAGGTAGCGGTGTAGATATTTCCATGTTTATACAGATTGCGGTGTAGATATTTCCATGTTTATACAGATAGCGGTGTAGATATTTTCATGTTTATACAGATAGCGGTGTAGATATCTCCATCTTAATACAGATGGCGGTGTAGATATTTATATGTTCATACAGATGGCGGTGCAGATATTTCCATGTTCATACAGATGGCGGTGTAGATATTTCCATGTTTATAGAGACTGCGGTGTAGATATTTCCATGTGTAAAGAAATAGCTTTGTAAATATTTCCATGTATATGCAGATATTTGTGTAGATATTTCCATTTTCATGCAGATAGCGGTGTAGATATTTCCATGTTCAAACAGATAGCTGTGTAGATATTTCCATGTTCATACAGATAGCGGTGTAGATATTTCCATGTTTATACAGATAGCGGTGAAGATGTTTGCATGTTAACACAGACAGCGGTGTAGATATTTCCAAGTTCACAGAGATAGCGGTGTAGATATTTCCATGTTCATCCAGATGGCTGTGTAGATATATCCATGTTCATACAGATGGCGGTGAAGATATTTCCATGTTCATGCAGATAGCGGTGTAGATATTTCCATGTTCATACAGATAGCGGTGTAGACATTTCCATGTTCATACTGATAGCGGTGTAGCTATTTCCATGTTCATACAGATAGCGGTGTAGATATTTCCATGTTCATCCAGATGGCTGTGTAGATATGTCCATGTTCTTACAGATGGCGGTGAAGTTATTTCCATGTTCATACAGATGGCGGTGTAGATATTTCCATGTTCATACAGATAGCAGTGTAGATATTTCCATGTTCATACAGACAGCGGTGCTGTTAATTCCATGTTCATCCAGATGGCTGTGTAGACATATCCATGTTCATACAGATGGCGGTGAAGATATTTCCATGTTCATACAGATATCGGTGTAGATATTTCCATGTTTATTCAGGTAGCCGTGTTGATATTTCTATGTTTATGCAGATAGCGGTGTAGATATTTCCATGTTTATACAGATAGCGGTGTAGATATTTTCATGATTATACAGATAGCGGTGTAGATATCTCCATCTTAATACAGATGGCGGTGTAGATATTTATATGCTCATACAGATGGCGGTGCAGATATTTCCATGTTCATTCAGATGGCGGTGTAGATATTTCCATGTTTATAGAGATTGCGGTGAACATATTTCCATGTGTAAAGAAATAGCTTTGTAGATGTTTCCATGTAGTTGCAGAGTGCTGTGTAGATATTTCCATTTTCATACAGATAGCGGTGTAGATATTTCCATGTTCAAACAGATAGCTGTGTAGACATTTCCATGTTTATACAGATAGCGGTGTAGATATTTCCATGTTTATACAGATAGCGGTGAAGATGTATGCATGTTAACACAGATAGCGGTTTAGATATTTCCATGTTCATACAGATAGCGGTGTAGATATTTCCATATTCATCCAGATGGCTGTGTAGATATATACATGTTCATACAGATGGGTGTGTAGATAAATTCATGTTCATACAGATGGCGGTGAAGATATTTCCATGTTCATACAGATAGTGGTGTAGATATTTCCATTTTCATACAGATAGCGGTGCAGATATTTCCATGTTCATACAGATAGCGGTGTAGCTATTTCCATGTTCATACAGATAGCGGTGTAGATATTTCCATGTTCATCCAGATGGGTGTGTAGATAAATTCATGTTCATACAGATGGCGGTGAAGATATTTCCATGTTCATACAGATAGCGGTGTAGATATTTCCATGTTTATACAGATATCGGTGTAGATATTTCCATGTTTATACAGATAGCGGAGTAGATATCTCCATCTTAATACAGATGGCGGTGTAGATATTTATATGATCATACAGATGGCGGTGCAGATATTTCCATGTTCATACAGATGGCAGTGTAGATATTTCCATGTTTATAGAGATAGCGGTGTAGTTATTTCCATGTGTAAAGAAATAGCTTTGTAGATATTTCCATGTATATGCAGATAGCTCTGTAGATATTTCCATTTTCATGCAGATAGCGTTGTTGATATTTCCATGTTCAAACAGATAGCGGTGTAGATATTTCCATGTTCATACAGATAGCAGTGTAGATATTTCCATGTTTATACAGATAGCGGTGAACATGTATGCATGTTAACACAGATAGCGGTGAAGATATTTCAATGTTCATGCAGATAGCGGTGTAGATATTTCCATGTTCATACAGATAGCGGTGTAGATATTTCCATGTTCATACAGATAGCGGTGTAGATATTTCCATGTTCATCCAGATGGCTGTGTAGATATGTCCATGTTCATACAGATGGCGGTGAAGATATTTCCATGTTCATACAGATAGCGGTGTAGATATTTCCATGTTTATACAGATATCGGTGTAGATATTTCCATGTTTATACAGATAGCGGTGTAGATATCTCCATCTTAATACAGATGGCGGTGTAGATAATTATAAGATCATACAGATGGCGGTGCAGATATTTCCATGTTCATACAGATGGCGGTGTAGATATTTCCATGTTTATAGAGATAGCGGTGTAGTTATTTCCATGTGTAAAGAGATAGCTGTATAGGTATTTCCATTTATATGCAGATAGCTTTGTAGATATTTCCATTTTCATGCAGATAGCGGTGTAGATATTTCCATGTTCAAACAGATAGCGGTGTAGATATTTCCATGTTCATACAGGTAGCAGTGTACATATTTCCATGTTTAAACAGATAGTGGTGAAGATGTATACATGTTTACACAGATAGCGGTGTAGATATTTCCATGCTCATACAGATAGCAGTGTAGATATTTCCGTGTTCATCCAGATGGCTGTGTAGATATATCCATGTTCACACAGATGGCGGTGAAGATATTTCCATGTTCATACAGATAGCGGTGTAGATATTTCCATGTTCATACAGATAGCGGTGTAGATATTTCCATGTTCATACAGACAGCTGTGCTGATATTTCCATGTTCATCCAGATGGCTGTGTAGATATATCTATGTTCATACAGATGGTGGTGAAGATATTTCCATGTTCATACAGATATCGGTGTAGATATTTCCATGTTCATACAGATAGCATTGTAGGTTTTTCCATGTTAATACAGATAGCGGTGCTGATATTTCCATGTTTATACAGGTAGCGGTGTAGATATTTCCATGTTTATACAAATAGCGGTGTAGATATTTCCATGTTTATACAGATAGCGGTGTAGATATTTCCATGTTTATACAGATAGTGGTGTAGATATTTCCATGTTTATAGAGATAGCGGTGTAGTTATTTCCATGTGTAAAGAGATAGCTTTGTAGATATTTCCATGTATATGCAGATAGCTGTGTAGATATTTCTATTTTCATGCAGATAGCGGTGTAGATATTTCCATGTTCATACAGATAGCGGTGTAGATATTTCCATGTTCATACAGATAGCGGTGCTGATATTTCCATGTTTATACAGGTAGCGGTGTAGATATTTCCATGTTTATAGAGATAGCGGTGTAGATATTTCCATGTTTATACAGATAGCGGTGTAGATATTTCCATGTTTATACAGATAGCGGTGTAGATATCTCCATCTTAATACAGATGGCGGTGTAGATATTTATATGTTCATTCAGATGGCGGTGCAGATATTTCCATGTTCATACAGATGGTGGTGTAGATATTTCCATGTTTATAGAGATAGCTGTGTAGTTATTTCCATGTGTAAAGAAATTGCTTTGTATATATTTCCGTGTATATGCAGATAGCTGGGTAAATATTTCCATTTTCATGCAGATAGCGGTGTAGATATTTCCACGTTCAAACAGTTAGCGGTGTAGATATTTCCATGTTCATACAGATAGCGGTGTAGATATTTCCATGTTTATACAGATAGCGGTGAAGATGTATGCATGTTTGCACAGATAGTGGTGTAGATATTTCCATGTTCATACAGATAGCGGTGTAAATATTTCCATGTTCATACAGATAGTGGTTTAGATATTTCCATGTTCATACAGATAGCGGTGTAGATATTTCCATGTTCATACAGATAGCGGTGTAGATATTTCCATGTTCATCCAGAAGGCTGTGTAGATATTTCCATGTTCATACAGATAGCGGTGTAGATATTTCCATGTTCATACAGATAGAGGTGTAGCTATTTCCATGTTCATACAGATAGCGGTGTAGATATTTCCATGTTCATCCAGATGGGTGTGTAGATAAATCCATGTTCATACAGATGGCGGTGAAGATATTTCCATGTTCATACAGATAGCGGTGTAGATATTTCCATGTTTATACAGATATCGGTGTAGATATTTCCATGTTTATAGAGATAGCGGAGTAGATATCTCCATCTTAATACAGATGGCGGTGTAGATATTTATATGATCATACAGATGGCGGTGCAGATATTTCCATGTTCATACAGATGGCGGTGTAGATATTTCCATGTTTATAGAGATAGCGGTGTAGTTATTTCCATGTGTAAAGAGATAGCTGTATAGATATTTCCATGTATATGCAGATAGCTTTGTAGATATTTCCATTTTCATGCAGATAGCCGTGTAGATTTTTCCATGTTCAAACAGATAGCGATGCAGATATTTCCATGTTCATACAGATAGCTGTGTAGATATTTCCATGTTTAAACAGATAGTGGTGAAGATGTATACATGTTTACACAGATAGCGGTGTAGATATTTCCATGCTCATACAGATAGTGGTGTAGATACTTCCGTGTTCATCCAGATGGCTGTGTAGATATATCCATGTTCATACAGATGGCGGTGAAGATATTTCCATGTTCATACAGATAGCGGTGTAGATATTTCCATGTTCCTATCGACAGCGGTGTAGATATTTCCATGTTCATGCATATAGTGGTGTAGATATTTCCATGTTCATACAGATAGCGGTGTAGCTATTTCAATGTTCATACAGATAGCGGTGTAGATATTTCCATGTTCATAGAGATAGCGGTGTAGATATTACCATGGTCATACAGATAGCGGTGCTGATATTTCCATGTTTATACAGGTAGCGGTGTAGATAATTCCATGTTTATACAGATAGCGGTGTAGATATTTCCATGTTTATACAGATAGTGGTGTATATATTTCCATGTTTACAGAGATAGCGGTGTAGGTATTTCCATGTGTAAAGAGATAGCTTTGTAGATATTTCCATGTTCAAACAGATAGCTGTGTAGATATTTCCATTTTCATGCAGATAGCGGTGTAGATATTTCCATGTTCATACAGATAGCGGTGTAGTTATTTCCATGTTCATACAGATAGTGGTGCTGATATTTCCATGTTTATACAGGTAGCGGTGTAGATATTTCCATGTTTATACAGATAGCGATGTAGATATTTCCATGTTTATACAGATAGCGGTATAGATATTTCCATGTTTATACAGATAGCGGTGTAGATATCTCCATCTTAATACAGATGGCGGTGTAGATATTTATATGTTCATACAGATGGCGGTGCAGATATTTCCATGTTCATACAGATGGTGGTGTAGATATTTCCATGTTTATAGAGATAGCAGTGTAGTTATTTCCATGTGTAAAGAAGTAGCTTTGTATATATTTCCGTGTATATGCAGATAGCTGTGTAAATATTTCCATTTTAATGCAGATAGCGGTGTAGATATTTCCATGTTCAAACAGTTAGCGGTGTAGATATTTCCATGTTCATACAGATAGCGGTGTAGATATTTCCATGTTTATACAGATAGCGGTGAAGATGTATGCATGTTTGCACAGATAGTGGTGTAGATATTTCCATGTTCATACAGATAGCGGTGTAAATATTTCCATGTTCTAACAGATAGTTGTGTAGATATTTCCATGTTCATACAGATAGCGGTGTAGATATTTCCATGTTCGTACAGATAGCGGTGTAGATATTTCCATGTTCATCCAGAATGCTGTGTAGATATTTCCATGTTCATACAGATAGCGGTACTGATATTTCCATGTTGATACAGGTAGCGGTGTAGATATTTCCATGTTCATACAGATAACGGTGTAGATATTTCCATGTTCATACAGATAGCGGTGTAGATATTTCCATGTTCATACAGATAGTGGTGTAGCTATTTCCATGTTCATACAGATAGCGGTGTAGATATTTCCAAGTTCATCCAGATGGGTGTGTAGATAAATCCATGTTCATACAGATGGCGGTGAAGATATTTCCATGTTCATACAGATAGCGGTGTAGATATTTCCATGTTCATACAGATAGCGGTGCTGATATTTCCATGTTTATACAGGTAGCGGTGTAGATATTTCCATGTTTATACAGATAGCAGTGTAGATATTTCCATGTTTATACAGATAGCGGTGTAGATATTTCCATGTTTATACAGATAGCGGTGTAGATATCTCCATCTTAATGCAGGTGGCGGTGTAGATATTTATATGTTCATTCAGATGGCGGTGCAGATATTTCCATGTTCATACAGATGGTGGTGTAGATATTTCCATGTTTATAGAGATAGCGGTGTAGTTATTTCCATGTGTAAAGAAATAGCTTTTTAGATATTTCCGTGTATATGCAGATAGCTGTGTAAATATTTCCATTTTCCTGCAGATAGCGGTGTAGATATTTCCATGTTCAAACAGTTAGCGGTGTAGATATTTCCATGTTCATACAGATAGCGGTGTAGATATTTCCATGTTTATACAGATAGCGGTGAAGATGTAGGCATGTTTGCACAGATAGTGGTGTAGATATTTCCATGTTCATACAGATAGCGGTGTAAATATTTCCATGTTCATGCAGATAGTGGTGTAGATATTTCCATGTTCATACAGATAGCGGTGTAGATATTTCCATGTTCATACAGATAGCGGTGAAGATATTTCCATGTTCATCCAGAAGGCTGTGTAGATATATCCATGTTCATAAGGATGGCGGTGAAGATATTTCATCTTCATACAGATAGCGGTGTAGATATTTCCATGTTCATACAGGTAGCGGTGTAGATATTTCCATGTTCATACATATAGCGGTGTAGCTATTTCCATGTTCATACAGATAGCGGTGTAGATATTTCCATGTTCATCCAGATGGCTTTGTAGATATTTCCATGTTCATACAGATAGCAGTGCTGATATTTCCATGTTTATACAGGTAGCAGTGTAGATATTTCCACGTTTATACAGATAGCGGTGTAGATATTTCTATGTTTATACAGATAGCGGTGAAGATGTATGCATGTTTACACAGTTAGCGGTGTAGATATTTCCATGTTCATACAGATAGCGGTGTAGATATTTCCATGTTCATCCAGATGGCTTTGTAGACATATCCATGTTCAGAAAGATGGCGTTGAAGATATTTCCATGTTCATACAGGTAGCGGTGAAGATATTTCCATGTTCATACAGATAGCGGGGTAGATATATCCATGTTCATACAGATGGCTGTGTAGATATATCCATGTTCATACAGATAGCCGTGTAGATATTGCCATGTTTATACCGATAGTGGTGCTGATACTTCCATGTTTATACAGGTAGCGGTGTACATATTTCCATGTTTATACAGATAGCGGTGAAGATGTATGCAAGTTTACACAGATAGCGGTTTAGATATTTCCATGTTCATACAGATGGCGGTGAAGATATTTCCATGTTCATACAGAGAGCGGTGTAGATATTTCCATGTTCATACAGATAGCGGTGAAGATACTTCCATGTTCACCCAGATGGCTGTGTAGATATATCCATGTTCCTACAGATGGCAGTGTAGATATTTCCATGTTCATACAGTTAGCCGTGTAGATATTTCCATGTTTATACAGATAGCGGTGTAGATAATTCCATGTTTATACACATAGCGGTGTAGATATTTCCATGTTTATACGGATAGCGGTGTAGATATTTCCATGTTTATGCAGATAGTTGTGTAGATATCTCCATCTTAATACAGATGGCGGTGTAGATATTTAAATGTTCATACAGATGGCTGTGTAGACATATCCATGTTCATACAGATGGCGGTGAAGATATTTCCATGTTCATACAGATAGCGGTGTAGATATTTCCATGTTCATACAGATAGCGGTGTAGATATTTCCATGTTCATACAGATGGCTGTGTAGATATATCCATGTTCCTACAGATGGCGGTGAAGATATTTCCATGTTCATAGAGATGGCAGTGTAGATATTTCCATGTTCATACAGATAGCGGGGCTGATATTTCCATGTTTATACAGGTAGCAGTGTAGATATTTCCTTGTTTATACAGAAAGCGGCATAGATATTTCCATGTTTATACAGATAGCAGTGTAGATATTTCCAAGTTTATACAGATAGCGGTGTAGATATCTCCACCTTAATACAGATGGCGGTGTAGATATTGATATGTTCATACAGATGTCGGTGCAGATATTTCCATGTTCATACAGATGGCGGTGTAGATATTTCCATGTTTATAGAGATAGCAGTGAAGTTATTTCCATGTGTAAAGAGATAGCTTTGTAGATATTTCCATGTATATGCAGATAGCTGTGTAGATATTTCCATTTTCATGCAGATAGCGGTGAAGATGTATACATGTTTACACAGATAGCGGTGTAGATATTTCCATGTTCATACAGATAGCGGTGTAGATATTTCCATGTTCATACAGATGGCTGTGTAGATATATCTATGTTCTTACAGATGGCGGAGAAGATATTTCCATGTTCATACAGATAGCGGTGTAGATATTTCCATGTTCATACAGATAGCGGTGTAGATATTTCCATGTTCATACAGATAGCGGTGTAGATATTTCCATGTTCATACAGATGGCTGTGTAGATATATCCATGTTCCTACAGATGGCGGTGAAGATATTTCCATGTTCATAGAGATGGCAGTGTAGATATTTCCATGTTCATACAGATAGCGGGGCTGATATTTCCATGTTTATACAGGTAGCAGTGTAGATATTTCCTTGTTTATACAGAAAGCGGCATAGATATTTCCATGTTTATACAGATAGCAGTGTAGATATTTCCATGTTCATACAGATAGCGGTGTAGATATTTCCATGTTCATACAGATAGCGGTGTAGATATTTCCATGTTCATACAGATAGCGGTGTAGATATTTCCATGTTCATACAGATAGCGGTGTAGATATATCCATGTTCATCCAGAAGGCTGTGTAGATATATCCATGTTCATACAGATGGCGGTGAAGATATTTCCATGTTCATACAGATAACGGTGCAGATATTTCCATGTTCATACAGATAGCCGTGTAGATATTGCCATGTTTATACCGATAGCGGTGCTGATACTTCCATGTTTATACAGGTAGCGGTGTACATATTTCGATGTTTATACAGATAGCGGTGTAGATATTTCCATGTTCATACAGATAGCAGTGTAGATATTTCCATGTTCATAGAGATAGCGGTGTAGATATTTACATGTTCATACAGATAGCGGTGCTGATATTTCCATGTTTATACAGGTAGCGGTGTAGACATTTCCATGTTTATACACATAGTGGTGTAGATATTTCCATGTTTATACAGATAGCGGTGTAGATATTTCCAAGTTTATACAGATAGCGGTGTAGATATCTCCATCTTAATACAGATGGCGGTGTAGATATTTATATGTTCATTCAGATGGCGTTGCAGATATTTCCATGTTCATACAGATGGTGGTGAATATATTTCCCTGTTCATACAGATAGAGGTGTAGTTATTTCCATGTGTAAAGAGATAGCTGTGTAGATATTCCCATGTATATGCAGATAGCTGTGTAGATATTTCCATTTTCAAGCAGATAGCGGTGTATATACTTACCTGTTCAAAAAGATAGCGGTGTAGATATTTCCATGTTCATACAGATAGTGGTGTAGATATTTCCATGATCATACAGATAGCGGTGTAGCTATTTCCATGTTCATACAGATAGCGGTTTGGATATTTCCATGTTCATAGAGATAGCGGTGTAGATATTTCCATGTTTATACAGGTAGCGGTGTAGATATTTCCATGTTTATACAGATAGCAGTGAAGATGTATGCATGTTTACACAGATAGCAGTGTAGATATTTTCATGTTCATCCAGATGGCCGTGTAGATATTTCCATGTTCATACAGATAGCGGTGTAGATATTTCCATGTTCATTCAGATGGCTGTGTAGATATATCCATGTTCATACAGATGGCGGTGAAGATATTTCCATGTTCATACAGATGGCTGTGTAGATATATCCATGTTCATACAGATGGCGGTGACGATATTTCCATGTTCATACAGACGGCGGTGTAGATATTTCCAATTTCATACTGATAGCGGTGCTGATATTTCCATGTTTATACAGGTGGCGGTGTAGATATTTCAATGTTTATACAGATAGCGGTGTAGATATTTCCATGTTCATCCAGATGGCTGTGTAAATATATCCATGTTCATACAGATGGCGGTGAAGACATTTCCATGTTCATACAGATAGCGGTGTAGATATTTCCATGTTCATACAGATAACCGTGTAGATATTGCCATGTACATACCGATAGCGGTGCTGATAGTTCCATGTTTATACAGGTAGCGGTGTAGCTATTTCCATGTTTATACAGATAGCGGTTTAGATATCTCCATCTTAATACAGATGGCGGTGTAGATATTTATATGTTCATACAGATGGCGGTGCAGATATTTCCATGTTCATACGGATGGCGGTGAAGATATTTCCATGTTCGTACAGATGGCGGTGTAGAAACTTCCATGTTAATACTGATAGCGGTGCTGACATTTCCATGTTTATACTGGTAGCGGTGTAGATATTTCCATGTTTATAGAGATAGCAGCGTAGATATTTCCATGTTTATTCACATAGCGGTGTAGATATTTCCATGTTTATATAGATAGCGGTGTAGATATTTCCATGTTTATGCAGATAGTGGTGTAGATATCTCCATCTTAATACAGATGGCGGTGTAGATATTTAAATGTTCATACAGATGGCGGTGCAGATATTTCCATGTTCATACAGATGGCCGTGTAGATATTTCCATGTTCATACAGATAGCGGTGTAGTTATTTCCATGTGTAAAGAGATAGCTGTGTAGATATTTCCATGTATAAGCAGATAGCTGTGTAGATATTTCCGTTTTCATGCAGATAGCGGTGTATATATTTCCCTGTTCAAACAGTTAGTGGTGTAGATATTTCCATGTTCATAAAGATAGCGGTGTAGATATTTCCATGTTTATACAGATAGCGGTGTAGATATTTCCATGTTCATACAGATAGCCGTGTAGATATTGCCATGTTTATACCGATAGCGGTGCTGATACTTCCATGTTTATACAGGTAGCGGTGTACATATTTCCGTGTTTATACAGATAGCGGTGTAGATATTTCCATGTTCATACAGATAGCGGTGTGGATATTTCCATGTTTATACAGATAGTGGTGTAGATATCTCCTTCTTAATACAGATGGCGGTGTAGATATTTCCATGTTCATACGGATGGCGGTGTAGATATTTCCATGTTTATAGAGATAGCGGTGTAGTTATTTCCATGTGCAAAGAGATAGCTGTGTAGATATTTCCATTTATATGCAGATAGTTGTGTAGATATTTCCATTTTCATACCGATAGCGCTGCTGATACTTCCATGTTTATACAGGTAGCGGTGTACATATTTCCGTGTTCATACAGGTAGCGGTGTAGATATTTCCATGTTCATACAGATAGCGGTGTAGATATTTCCATGTTTATACAGAGAGCGGTGTAGATATCTACTTCTTAATACAGATGGCGGTGTAGATATTTATATGTTCATACAGATGGCAGTGCAGATATTTCCATGTTCATACAGATGGTGGTGTAGATATTTCCATGTTTATAGAGATAGCGGTGTAGTTATTTCCATGTGAAAGAGATAGCTGTGTAAATATTTCCATGTATATGCAGATAGCTTTGTAGATATTTCCATTTTCATGCAGATAGCGGTGTAGATATTTCCATTTTCAAACAGATAGCGGTGTAGATATTTCCATGTTCATACAGATAGCGGTGTGGATATTTCCATGTTTTTACAGATAGCGGTGAAGATGTATGCATGTTTACACAGATAGCGGTGTAGATATTTTCATGTTCATACAGATAGCGGGGTAGATATTTCCATGTTCATCCAGACGGCTGAGTAGACATATCCATGTTCATACAGATGGCGGTGAAGATATTTCCATGTTCATACAGATGGCTGTGTAGATATATCCATGTTCATACAGATGGCGGTGAAGATTTTTCCATGTTCATACAGATGGCGGTGTAGATATTTCCATGTTCATACAGATAGCGGGGCTGATATTTCCATGTTTATACAGGTAGCAGTGTAGATATTTCCATGTTTATACAGATAGCGGTGTAGATATTTCCATGTTTATACACATAGCGGTGTAGATATTTCCATGTTTATACAGATAGCGGTGTAGATATCTCCATCTTAATACAGATGGCGGTGTAGATATTTATATGTTCATACAGATGGCAGTGCAGATATTTCCATGTTCATACAGATGGCGGTGAAGATATTTCCATGTTCATACAGATGGCGGTGTAGATACTTCCATGTTCATACTGATAGCGGTGCTGATATTTCCATGTTTATACAGGTAGCGGTGTAGATATTTCCATGTTTATACAGATAGCCGTGTAGATATTTCCATGTTTATACACATAGCGGTGTAGATATTTCCATGTTTATACAGATAGCGTTGTAGATATCTCCATCTTAATACAGATGGCGGTGTAGATATTTATATGTTCATTCAGATGGCGGTGCAGATATTTCCATGTTCATACAGATGGCCGTGTAGATATTTCCATGTTCATACAGATAGCGGTGTAGTTATTTCCATGTGTAAAGAGATAGCTGTGTAGATATTTCCATGTATATGCAGATAGCTGTGTAGACATTTCCATTTTCATGCAGATAGCGGTGTATATATTTCCCTGTTCAAACAGTTAGCGGTGTAGATATTTCCATGTTCATAAAGATAACAGTGTAGATATTTCCATGTTTATACAGATAGCGGTGAAGATGTATGCATGTTTACACAGATAGAGGTGTAGATATTTCCATGTTCATCCAGATGGCTGTGTAGATATATCCATGGTCATACAGATAGCGGTGTAGATATTTCCATGTTCATACAGATAGCGGTGTATGTATTTCCATGTTCATCCAGATAGCGGTGTAGATATTTCCATGTTCATCCAGATGCCTGTGTAGGTATATCCATGTTCATACAGATAGCGGTGTAGATATTTCCATGTTCATCCAGATGGCTGTGTAGCTATTTCCATGTTCATACAGATAGTGGTGTAGATATTTCCATGTTCATACAGATAGCGGTGCAGATATTTCCATGTTCATCCAGATTGCTGTGTAGCTATTTCCATGTTCATACAGATAGTGGTGTAGATATTTCCATGTTCATACAGATAGCGGTGTAGATATTTCCATGTTCATACAGATAGCCGTGTAGATATTGCCATGTTCATTCCGACAGCGGTGCTGATACTTCCATTTTTATATAGGTAGCGGTGTAGATATTTCCAAGTTCATACAGATCGCGGTGTAGATATTTCCATGTTTATACAGATAGCGGTGTAGATATCTCCTTCTTAATACAGATGGCGGTGTAGATATTTATATGTTCATACAGATGGCGGTGCAGATATTTCCTTGTTCATACAGATGGTGGTGTAGATATTTCCATGTTTATAGAGATAGCAGTGTAGTTATTTCCATGTGCAAAGAGATAGCTGTGTTGATATTTCCATGTAAATGCAGATAGCTGTGTAGATATTTCCATTTTCATGCAAATAGCGGTGTAGATATTTCCATGTTCAAACAGATAGCGGTGTAGATATTTCCATGTTCATACAGATAGCGGTGTGGATATTACCATGTTTATACAAATAGCGGTGAAGATGTATGCATGTTTACACAGATTGCGGTGTAGATTTTTCCATGTTCATACAGATAGCGGTGTAGATATTTCCATGTTCATCCAGACGGCTGTGTAGACATATCCATGTTCATACAGATGGCGGTGAAGATATTTCCATGTTCATACAGATGGCTGTGTAGATATATCCATGTTCATACAGATGGCGGTGAAGATTTTTCCATGTTCATACAGATGGCGGTGTAGATATTTCTATGTTTATGCAGATAGCGGTGCTGATATTTCCATGTTTATACAGGTAGCAGTGTAGATATTTCCATGTTTATACACATAGCGGTGTAGATATTTCCATGTTTATACAGATAGCGGTGTAGATATCTCCATCTTAAAACAGATGGCGGTGTAGATATTTCCATGTTCATACAGACGGCGGTGTAGATATTTCCATGTTCATACAGATAGCAGTGTAGTTATTTCCAAGTGTAAAGAGATAGCTGTGTAGATATTTCCATTTGTATGCAGATAGCTGTGTAGATATTTCCATTTTCATGCAGATAGCGGTGTATATATTTCCCTGTTCAAACAGATAGCGGTGTAGATATTTCAATGTTCATACAGATAGAGGTGTAGATATTTCCATGTTCATACAGATAGTGGTGTAGATATTTCCATGTTCATACAGATAGCGGTGTAGCTATTTCCATGTTCATACAGATAGCAGTGTAGATATTTCCATGTTCATAGAGATAGCGGTGTAGATATTTACATGTTAATACAGATAGCGGTGTAGATATTTCCATGTTTATACAGGTAGCTGTGTACATATTTCCATGTTTATACAGATACTGATGTAGATATTTCCATGTTTATTCAGATAGCGGTGTAGATATTTCCAAGTTTATACAGATAGCGGTGTAGATATCTCCATCTTAATACAGATGGCGGTGTAGATATTTATATGTTCATACAGATGGCGGTGCAGATACTTCCATGTTCATGTAGATGGCGGTGTAGATATTTCCATGTTTACAGAGATAGCGGTGTAGTTATTTCCATGTGTAAAGAGATAGCTTTGAAGATATTTCCAAGTGTATGCAGATAGCTGTGTAGATATTTCCATTTTCAAGCAGATAGCGGTGTAGATATTTCCATGTTCAAACAGATAGTGGTGTAGATATTTCCATGTGCATACAGATAGTGGTGTAGATATTTCCATGTTTATACAGATAGCGGTGAAGGTTTATGCATGTTTACAAGGATAGCAGTGTAGATGTTTCCATGTTCATGCAGATATCGGTGTAGATATTTCCATGTTCATCCATATGGCATTGTAGATATATCCATGTTCATACAGATGCAGTGAAGATATTTCCATGTTCATACAGATAGCGGTGTAGATATTTCAATGTTCATACAGATAGCGGTTTAGATATTTCTGTGTTCATACCGATAGCGGTGCTGATATTTCCGTGTTTATACAGGTAGCGATGTAAATATTTCCATGTTTGTACAGATAGTGGTGTAGATATTTCCATGTTTATACAAATAGCAGTGTAGATATTTCCATGTTTATACAGATATCGGTGTAGATATCTCCTTAATACAGATGGCGGTGTAGATATTTATATGTTCATACAGATGGCGGTGCAGATATTTCCATGTTCATACAGATGGCGGTGTAGATATTTCCATGTTCATACAGATAGCGGTGTAGTTATTTCCATGTGTAAAGAGATAGCTGTGTAGATCTTCCCATGTATATTCAGATAGCTGTGTAGATATTTCCATTTTCATGCAGATAGCGGTTTATATATTTCCCTGTTTAAACAGATAGCGGTGTAGATATTTCCATGTTCATACAGATAGTGGTGTAGATATTTCCATGTTCATACAGATAGCGGTGTAGCTATTTCCATGTTCATACAGATAGCGGTGTGGATATTTCCATGTTCATAGAGATAGCGGTGTAGATATTTCCATGTTCATACAGATAGCGGTGCTGATATTTCCATGTTTATACTGGTAGCGGTGTAGATATTTCCATGTTTATACAGATAGCGGTGAAGATGTATGCATGTTTACACATATAGCGTTGTACATATTTTCATGTTCATCCAGATGGCTGTGTAGATATTTCCATGTTCATACAGATAGCAGTGTAGATATTTCCATGTTCATCCAGATGGCTGTGTAGATATATCCATGTTCATACAGATGGCAGTGAAAATATTTCCATGTTCATACAGATAGCGGTGTAGATATTTCCAGGTTCATACAGATAGCGGTGTAGATATTTCCGTGTTCATACCGATAGCGGTGCTGATATTTCCATGTTTATACAGGTAGCGGTGTAGATATTTCCATGTTTATACAGATAGCGGTGTAGATATTTCCATGTTTATACAGATAGCAGAGTAGATATTTCCATGTTTATACAGATAGCGGTGTAGATATCTCTTTCTTAATACAGATGGCAGTGTAGATATTTATATGTTCATAGAGATGGCGGTGCAGATATTTCCATGTTCATACAGATGGCGGTGTAGATATTTCCATGTTCATACAGATAGCGGTGTAGTTATTTCCATGTGTAAAGAGATAGCTGTATAGATATTTCCATGTATATGCAGATAGCTGTGTAGATATTTCCATTTTCATGCAGATAGCGGTGTATATATTCCCCTGTTCAAACAGATAGCGGTGTAGATATTTCCATGTTCATACAGATAGTGGTGTAGATATTTCCATGTTCATACAGATAGCGCTGTAGATATTTCCATGTTCATCCAGATGGCTGTGTAGATATATCCATGTTCATACAGATAGCGGTGTAGGTATTTCCATGTTCATACAGATAGCGGTGCAGATATTTCCATGTTCATCCAGATGGCTGTGTAGATATATCCATGTTCATACAGATGGCGGTGAAGATATTTCCATGTTCATACAGATAGCGGTGTAGATATTTCCATGTTCATACAGAAAGCGGTGTAGATATTTCCATGTTCAAACAGATAGCGGTGTATGTATTTCCATGTTCATACAGATAGCGGTGTAGATATTTCCACTTTCAAGCACATAGCGGTGTATATATTTCCATGTTCAAACAGTTAGCGGTGTAGATATTTCCATGTTCATAAAGATAGCGGTGTAGATATTTCCATGTTTATACAGATAGCGGTGAAAATGTATGCATGTTTACACAGATAGCGGTGTAGATATTTCCATGTTCATCCAGATGGCTGTTTAGATATATCCATGTTCATACAGATGGCGGTGAAGATATTTCCATGTTCATACAGATAGCGGTGTAGATATTTCCATGTTCATACAGATAGCGGTGTAGATATTTCCATGTTCATACAGATAGCGGTGTATGTATTTCCATGTTCATACAGATAGCGGTGTAGATATTTCCATTTTTATGCAGATAGCAGTGTATATATTTCCCTGTTCAAACAGTTAGCGGTTTAGATATTTACATGTTCATAAAGATAGCAGTGTAGATATTTCCATGTTTATACAGATAGCGGTGAAATTGTATGCATGTTTACACAGATAGCGGTGTAGATATTTCCATGTTCACCAGAATGCTGTGTAGATATATCCATGTTCAAACAGATGGCGGTGAAGATATTTCCATGTTCATACAGATAGTGGTGTAGATATTTCCATGTTCATACAGAAAGCGGTGTAGATATTTCCATGTTCAAACAGATAGCGGTGTATGTATTTCCATGTTCATACAGTTAGCGGTGTATATATTTCCATTTTCAAGCAGATAGCGGTGTATATACTTCCATGTTCAAACAGTCAGCGGTGTAGATATTTCCATGTTCATAAAGATAGCGGTGTAGATATTTCCATGTTTATACAGATAGCGGTGAAAATGTAGGCATGTTTACACAGATAGCGGTGTAGATATTTCCATGTTCATCCAGATGGCTGTGTAGATATATCCATGTTCATATAGATGGCGGTGAAAATATTTCCATGTTCATACAGATAGCGGTGTAGATATTTCCATGTTCATACAGATAGCGGTGTAGATATTTCCATGTTCATACAGATAGCGGTGTAGATATTTCCATGTTCATCCAGATGGCTGTGTAGATATTTCCATGTTCATACAGATAGCGGTGTAGATATTTCCATGTTCATACAGATAGCGGTGTAGATATTTCCATGTTCATACAGATAGCGGTGTAGATATTTCCATGTTCATACAGATAGCGGTGTAGATATTTCCATGTTCGTCCAGATGGCTGTGTAGATATTTCCATGTTCATACAGATAGCGGTGTAGATATTTCCATGTTCATACAGATAGCGGTGTAGATATTTCCATGTTCATACAGATGGCGGTGTAGATATTTCCATTTTCATACAGATAGTGGTGTAGTTATTTCCATGTGTAAAGAGATACCTTTGTAGATATTTCCATGGATATGCAGATAGCTGTGTAGCAATTTCCATTTTCATGCAGACAGCGGTGTATATATTTCCCTGTTCAAACAGATAGCGGTGTAGATATTTCCATGTTCATACAGATAGCGGTGTAGATATTTCCATGTTCATACAGATAGCGGTGTATATATTTCCATGTTCATACAGATATCGGTGCTGATATTTCCATGTTTTCACAGGTAGCGGTGAAGATATTTCCATGTTTACACAGATAGCGGTGTAAATATTTCCATGTTTATACAGATAGCGGTGTAGATATTTCCATGTTTATACAGATAGCGGTGTAGATATCTCCATTTTAATACAGATGGCGGTGTAGATATTTATATGTTCATACAGATGGCGGTGCAGATATTTCCATGTTCATACAGATGGCGGTGTAGATATTTCCATGTTTATAGAGATAGCGGTGTAGTTATTTCCAAGTATGAAGAGATAGCTGTGTAGATATTTCCATATATATGCAGATAGCTGTGTAGATATTTCCATTTTCATGCAGATAGCGCTGTAGATATTTCCATGTTCAAACAGATAGCTGTGTAGATATTTCCATGTTCATACAGATAGCGGTGTAGATATTTCCATGTTTATACAGATGGCTGTGTAGATATATCCATGTTCATACAGATGGCGGTGTAGATATTTCCATGTTCATACTGATAGCGGTGTAGATATTTCTATGTTCATCCAGATGGCTGTGTAGATATATCCATGTTCATACATACAGATGGCAGAGAAGATATTTCCATGTTCATACAGATAGCGGTGTAAATATTTCCATGTTCATACAGATAGCGGTGTAGATATTTCCATGTTCATACAGATAGCGGTGTAGATATTTCCATGTTCGTACAGATAGCGGTGAAGATATTTCCATGTTCATCCAGATGGCTGTGTAGATATATCCGTGTTCATACAGATGGCGGTGAAGATATTTCCATGTTCATACAGATAGCGGTGTAGATATTTCCATGTTCATACAGATAGCCGAGTAGATATTGCCATGTTCATACCGATAGCGGTGCTGATACTTCCATGTTTATACAGGTAGCTGTGTACATACTTCCATGTTTATACAGATAGTGGTGTAGATATTTCTATGTTCATACAGATAGCGGTGTAGATATTTCCATTTTTATACAGATAGCGGTTTAGATATCTCCTTCTTAATACAGATTGCGGTGTAGATATTTATATGTTCATACAGATGACGGCGCAGATATTTCCATGTTCATACAGATGGCAGTGTAGATATTTCCATGTTTATAGAGATAGCGGTGTAGTTATTTCCATGTGTAAAGAGATAGCTGTGTAGATATTCCAATGTATATGCAGATAGCTGTGTAGATATTTCCATTTTCATGCAGATAGCGGTGTAGATATTTCCATTTTCAAACAGATAGCTGTGTAGATATTTCCATGTTCATACAGATAGCTGTGTAGATATTTCCATGTTTATACAGATGGCTGTGTAGATATATCCATGTTCATACAGATGGCGGTGTAGATATTTCCATGTTCATACTGATAGTGGTATAGATATTTCCATGTTCATCCAGATGGCTGTGTAGATATATCCATGTTCATACATACAGATGGTAGAGAAGATATTTCCATGTTCATACAGATAGCGGTGTAAATATTTCCATGTTCATACAGATAGCGGTGTAGATATTTCCATGTTCATCCAGATGGCTGTGTAGATATATCCATGTTCATACAGATGGCGGAGAAGATATTTCCATGTTCATACAGATAGCGGTGTAGATATTTTCATGTTCAAACAGATAGCGGTGTAGATATTTCAATGTTCGTACAGATAGCGGTGTAGATATTTCCATGTTCATCCAGATGGCTGTGTAGATATATCCTTCTTCATACAGATAGCGGTGAAGATATTTCCATGTTCATACAGATAGCGGTGTAGATATTTCCATGTTCATACAGATAGCTGTGTAGATATTGCCATGTTCATACCGATAGCGGTGCTGATACTTCCATGTTTATACAGGTAGCTGTGTACATATTTCCATGTTTATACAGATAGCGGTGTAGATATTTCCATGTTCATACAGATAGCGGTGTAGATATTTCCATGTTTATACAGATAGCGGTGTAGATATCTCCTTCTTAATACAGATGGCGGTGTAGAAATTTACATGTTCATACAGTTGGCGGCGCAGATATTTCCATGTTCATACAGATGGCGGTGTAGATATTTCCATGTTTATAGAGATAGCGGTGAAGTTATTTCCATGTGTAAAGAGATAGCTGTGTAGATATTCCAATGTATATGCAGATAGCTGTGTAGATATTTCCATTTTCATGGAGATAGGGGTGTAGATATTTACATGTTCAAACAGATAGCGATGTAGATATTTCCATGTTCATACAGATAGCGGTGCAGATATTTCCATGTTTATACAGATAGCGGTGAAGATGTATGCATGTTTACACATATAGCTGTGTTGATATTTCCATGTTCATACCGATAGTGGTGTAGATATTTCCATGTTCATCCAGATGGCTGTGTAGACATATCCATGTTCATTCAGATGGCGGTGAAGTTATGTCCATGTTGATACAGATAGCGGTGTAGACATTTCCAAGTTCATACAGATAGCGGTGTAGATATTTCCATGTTCATACAGATGGCTGTGTAGATATATCCATGTTCATACAGATGGCGGTGAAGATATTTCCATGTTCATAGAGATGGCGGTGTAGATATTTCCATATTCATTCCGATAGCGGTGCTGATATTTCCATGTTTATGCAGGTAGCGGTGTAGATATTTCCATGTTTATACAGATAGCGGTGTAGATATTTCCATGTTTATACACATATCGGTGTAGATATTTCCATGTTTATACAGATAGCGGTGTAGATATCTCCATCTTAATACAGATGGCGGTGTAGATATTTATATGTTCATACAGATGGCGGTGCAGATATTTCCATGTTCATGCAGATGGCAGTGTAGATATTTCCAAATTCATACAGATAGCGTTGTAGTTATTTCCATGTGTAAAGTGATAGCCGTGTAGATATTTCCATGTATATGCAGATAGCTGTGTAGATATTTCCATTTTCATGCAGATAGCCGTGAATATATTTCCCTGTTCAAACAGTTAGCGGTGTACATATTTCCATGTTCATAAAGATAGCTGTGTAGATATTTCCATGTTTATACAGATAGCGTTGAAGATGTATGCATGTTCACACAGATAGCGGTGTAGATATTTCCATGTTTATACAGATAGCGTTGAAGATGTATGCATGTTTACACACATAGCGGTGTAGATATTTCCATGTTCATACTGATAGCGGTGTAGATATTTCCATGTTCATCCAGATGGCTGTGTAGATATGTCCATGTTCATACAGATGGCGGTGAAGATATTTCCATTTTCATTCAGATAGAGGTGTAGTTATTTCCATGTGTAAAGAGATAGCTGTGTAGATATTTCCATGTATATGCAGATACCTGTGTAGATATTTCCATTTTCATGCAGATAGCGGTTTAGATATTTCCATGATCAAACAGATAGCGTTGTAGATATTTCCATGTTCATAGAGACAGCGGTGTAGATATTTCCATGTTTATACAGATAGCGGTGAAGATGTATGCATGTTTACACAGATAGCGGTGTAGATAGTTCCATGTTCATACAGATAGCGGTGTAGATATTTCCATGTTCATCCAGATGGCTGTGTAGATATATCCATGTTCATACAGATGGCGGTGAAGCTATTTCCATGTTCATACAGTTAGCGGTGTAGATATTTCCATGTTCATACAGATAGCGGTGTAGATATTTCCATGTTCATACAGACAGCGGTGTTGATATTTCCATGTTCATCCAGATGGCTGTGTAGATATATCTATGTTCATACAGATGTTGGTGAAGATATTTCCATGTTCATACAGGTATCGGTGTAGATATTTCCATGTTCATACAGATAGCGGTGTATTTATTTCCATGTTCATACAGATAGCGGTGCTGATATTTCCATGTTTATACAGGTAGCGGTGTAGATATTTCCATGTTTATACAGATAGCGGTGTAGATATTTCCATGTTTATACAGATAGCGGTGTAGATATTTCCATGTTTATACAGATAGCGGTGTAGATATCTCCATCTTAATACAGATGGCCGTGTGGATATTTATATGTTCATACAGATGGCAGTGCGGATATTTCCATGTTCATACACACGGCGGTGTAGATATTTCCATGTTCATACAGATAGTGGTGCAGTTATTTCCATGTGTAAAGAGATAGCTGTGTAGATATTTCCATGTATATGCAGATAGCTGTGTAGATATTTCCATTTTCATGCAGATAGCGGTGTAGATATTTCCATGTTCAAACAGATAGCGGTGTAGATATTTCCATGTTCACAGAGATAGCGGTGTAGATATTTCCATGTTTATACAGATTGCGGTGAAGATGTATGCATATTTACACAGATAGCTGTGTAGATATTTCCATGTTCATAAAGATAGCGGTGTAGATATTTCCATGTTTATACAGACAGCGGTGAAGATGTATGCATGTTTACACAGATAGCGGTGTAGATATTTCCATGTTCATCCAGATGGCTGTGTAGATATATCCATGTTCATACAGATAGCGGTGTAGATATTTCCATGTTCATACAGATAGCGTTGCAGATATTTCCATGTTCATCCAGATGGCTGTGTAGATATATCCATGTTCATACAGATGGCGGTGAATATATTTCCATGTTCATACAGATAGCGGAGTAGATATTTCCATGTTCATACAGATAGCGGTGTAGATATTTCCATGTTCATACAGATAACGGTATATGCATTTCCATGTTCATACAGATAGCAGTGTAGATATTTCCATTTTCATGCACATAGCGGTGTATATATTTCCCTGTTCAAACAGTTAGCGGTGTAGATATTTCCATGTTCATACAGATAGCGGTGAAGATATTTCCATGTTTATACAGATAGCGGTGAAGATGTATGCATGTTTACACACATAGCGGTGTAGATATTTCCATGTTCATCCAGATGGCTGGGTAGATATATCCATGTTCATACAGATGGCGGTGGAGATATTTCCATGTTCATACAGATAGCGGTGTAGATATTTCCATGTTCATACAGATAGCGGTGTAGATATTTCCATGTATATGCAGATAGCTGTGTAGATATTTCCATTTTCATGTAGATAGTGGTGTAGATATTTCCATGTTCAAACAGATAGCGGTGTAGATATTTCCATGTTCATGCAGATAGCGGTGTAGATATTTCCATGTTTATACAGATAGCGGTGAAGTTGTATGCATGTTTACACAGATAGCGGTGTAGATATTTCCATGTTCATACAGATAGCGGTGTAGATATTTCCATGTTCATCCAGATGGCTGTGTAGACATATCCATGTTCATACAGATGGCGGTGAAGATATTTCCATGTTCATACAGATATCGGTGTAGATATTTCCATGTTCATACAGATAGCGGTGTAGATATTTCCATGTTCATACAGATGGCTGTGTAGATATATCCATGTTCATACAGATGGCGGTGAAGATATTTCCATGTTCATAGAGATGGCAGTGTAGATATTTCCATATTCATTCCGATAGCGGTGCTGATATTTCCATGTTTATGCAGATAGCGGTGTAGATATTTCCATGTTTATACACATAGCGGTGTAGATATTTCCACGTTTATACAGATTGCGATGTAGATATCTACATCTTAATACAGATGGCGGTGTAGATATTTATATGTTCATACAGATGGCGGTGCAGATATTTCCATGTTCATACAGATGGCGGTGTAGATATTTCCAAATTCATACAGATAGCGGTGTAGTTATTTCCATGTGTAAAGTGATAGCTGTGTAGATATTTCCATGTATATGCAGATAGCTGTGTAGATATTTCCATTTTCATGCAGATAGCCGTGAATATATTTCCCTGTTCAAACAGTTAGCGGTGTACATATTTCCATGTTCATAAAGATAGCTGTGTAGATATTTCCATGTTTATACAGATAGCGGTGAAGATGTATGCATGTTTACACAGATAGCGGTGTAGATATTTCCATGTTTATACAGATAGCGGTGAAGATGTATGCATGTTTACACACATAGCTGTGTAGATATTTCCATGTTCATACTGATTGCGGTGTAGATATTTCCATGTTCATCCAGATGGCTGTGTAGATATGTCCATGTTCATACAGATGGCGGTGAACATATTTCCATGTTCATTCAGATAGAGGTGTAGTTATTTCCATGTGTAAAGAGATAGCTGTGTAGATATTTCCATGTATATGCAGATAGCTGTGTAGATATTTCCATTTTCATGCAGATAGCGGTTTAGATATTTCCATGTTCTAACAGATAGCGTTGTAGATATTTCCATGCTCATAGAGATAGCGGTGTAGATATTTCCATGTTTATACAGATAGCGGTGAAGATGTATGCATGTTTACACAGATAACGGTGTAGATATTTCCATGTTCATACAGATAGCGGTGTAGATCTTTCCATGTTCATCCAGATGGCTGTGTAGATATATCCATGTTCATACAGATGGTCGTGAAGATATTTCCATGTTCATACAGATAGCGGTGTAGATATTTCCATGTTCATACAGGTAGCGGTGTAGATATTTCCATGTTCATACAGACAGCGGTGTTGATATTTCCATGTTCATCCAGATGGCTGTGTAGATATATCTATGTTCATACAGATGTTGGTGAAGATATTTCCATGTTCATACAGATATCGGTGTAGATATTTCCATGTTCATACAGATAGCGGTGTAGTTATTTCCATGTTCATACAGATAGCAGTGCTGATATTTCCATGTTTATACAGGTAGCGGTGTAGATATTTCCATGTTCATACAGGTAACGGTGTAGATATTTCCATATTTATACAGATAGCGGTGTAGATATTTCCATGTTCATACAGATATCGGTGTAGATATTTCCATGTTCATACAGATAGCGGTGTAGTTATTTCCATGTTCATACAGATAGCAGTGCTGATATTTCCATGTTCATACAGATAGCGGTGTAGTTATTTCCATGTTCATACAGATAGCGGTGATGATATTTCCATATTTATACAGATAGCGGTGTAGATATTTCCATGTTTATACAGATAGCAGTGTAGATATCTCCATCTTAATACAGATGGCGGTGTAGATATTTATATGTTCATACAGATGCCGGTGCAGATATTTCCATGTTCATTCAGATGGCGGTGTAGATATTTCCATGTTCATACAGATAGCGGTGTAGTTATTTCCATGTGTATAGAGATACCTGTGTAGATATTTCCATCTATATGCAGATAGCTGTGTAGCAATTTCCATTTTCATGCAGATAGCGGTGTATATATTTCCCTGTTCAAACAGATAGCGGTGTAGATATTTCCATGTTCATACAGATAGCGGTGTAGATATTTCCATGTTCATACAGGTAGCTGTGTAGATATTTCCATGTTCATACAGATAGCGGTGCTGATATTTCCATGTTTTTACAGTAGTGGTGAAGCTATTTCCATGTTTATACAGATAGCGGTGTAGATATTTCCATGTTTATATAGATAGCGGTGTAGATATTTCCATGTTTATACAGATAGCTGTGTAGATATCTCCATCTTAATACAGATGGCGGTGTAGATATTTATATGTTCATACAGATGGCGGTTCAGATATTTCCATTTTCATACAGATGGCGGTGTAGATATTTCCATGTTCATACAGATAGCGGTGTAGTTATTTCCATGTGTAAAGAGATAGCTGTGCAGATATTTCCATGTATATGCAGATAGCTGTGTAGATATTTTCATTTTGATGCAGATAGCGGTGTATATATTTCCCTGTTCAAACAGTTAGCGGTGTTGATATTTCCATGTTCAGAAAGATAGCGGTGTAGATATTTCCATGTTTATACAGATAGTGGTGAAGATGTATGCATGTTTACACAGATAGCGGTGTAGATATTTCCATGTTCATCCAGATGGCTGTGTAGATATATCCATGTTCATACAGATAGCGATGTAGATATTTCCTTGTTCATACAGATAGCGGTGCAGATATTTCCATGTTCATCCAGATGGCTGTGTAGATATATCCATGTTCATACAGATGGCGGTGAAGATATTTCAATGTTCATACAGATAGCGGTGTAGATATTTCCATGTTCATACAGAAAGCGGTGTAGATATTTCCATGTTCAAACAGATAGCGGTCTATATATTTCCATGTTCATACAGATAGCGGTGTAGATATTTCCATGTTCATGCAGATGGCTGCGTAGATATATCCATGTTCATACAGATGGCGATGAAGATATTTATATGTTCATACAGATGGCGGTGCAGATATTTCCATGTTCATACGGATAGCGGTGTAGATATTTCCATGTTCATACAGATAGCGGTGTAGATATTTCCAAGTTCATACAGATAGCGGTGTATGTATTTTCATGTTCATACAGATAGCGGTGTAGATATTTCCATTTTTATGCAGATAGCAGCGTATATATTTCCCTGTTCAAACAGTTAGCGGTTTAGATATTTCCATGTTCATAAAGATAGCAGTGTAGATATTTCCATGTTTATACAGATAGCGGTGAAAATGTATGCATGTTTACACAGATAGCGGTGTAGATATTTCCATGTTCATCCAGAATGCTGTGTAGATATATCCATGTTCATACAGATGGCGGTGAAGATATTTCCATGTTCATACAGATAGCGGTGTAGATATTTCCATGTTCATACAGAAAGCGGTGTAGATATTTCCATGTTCAAACAGATAGCGGTGTATGTATTTCCATGTTCATACAGTTAGCGGTGTATATATTTCCATTTTCAAGCAGATAGCGGTGTATATACTTCCATGTTCAAACAGTTAGCGGTGAAAATATTTCCATGTTCATACAGATAGCGGTGTAGATATTTCCATGTTCATACAGATAGCGGTGTAGATATTTCCATGTTCATACAGATAGCGGTGTAGATATTTCCATGTTCATCCAGATGGCTGTGTAGATATTTCCATGTTCATACAGATAGCGGTGTAGATATTTCCATGTTCATACAGATAGCGGTGTAGATATTTCCATGTTCATACAGATGGCGGTGTAGATATTTCCATTTTCATACAGATAGTGGTGTAGTTATTTCCATGTGTAAAGAGATACCTTTTTAGATATTTCCATGGATATGCAGATAGCTGTGTAGCAATTTCCATTTTCATGCAGACAGCGGTGTATATATTTCCCTGTTCAAACAGATAGCGGTGTAGATATTTCCATGTTCATACAGATAGCGGTGTAGATATTTCCATGTTCATACAGATAGCGGTGTATATATTTCCATGTTCATTCAGATAGCGGTGCTGATATTTCCTTGTTTTTACAGGTAGCGGTGAAGATATTTCCATGTTTATACAGATAGCGGTGTAGATATCTCCATTTTAATACAGATGGCGGTGTAGATATTTATATGTTCATACAGATGGCGGTTCAGATATTTCCATTTTCATACTGATGGCGGTGTAGATATTTCCATGTTCATACAGATAGCCGTGTAGATATTGCCATGTTCATACCGATAGCGGTGCTGATACTTCCATGTTTATACAGGTAGCGGTGTACATATTTCCGTGTTTATACAGATAGCGGTGTAGATATTTCCATGTTCATACAGATAGCGGTGTAGATATTTCCATCTTTATACAGATAGCGGTGTAGTTATCTCCTTCTTAATACAGATGGCTGTGTAGACATTTATATGTTCATACAGATGGCGGTGCAGATATTTCCAAGTTCATACAGATGGCGGTGTAGATATTTCCATGTTTATAGAGATAGCGGTGTAGATATTTCCAAGTGTAAAGAGATAGCTGTGTAGATATTTCCATATATATGCAGATAGCTTTGTAGATATTTCCATTTTCATGCAGATAGCGGTGTAGATATTTCCATGTTCAAACAGATAGCTGTGTAGATATTTCCATGTTCATACAGATAGCGGTGTAGATATTTCCATGTTTATACAGATGGCTGTGTAGATATATCCATGTTCATTCAGATGGCGGTGTAGATATTTCCATGTTCATACTGATAGCGGTGTAGATATTTCCATGTACATCCAGATGGCTGTGTAGATATATCCATGTTCATACATACAGATGGCAGAGAATATATTTCCATGTTCATACAGATAGCGGTGTAAATATTTCCATGTTCATACAGATAGCGGTGTAGATATTTCCATGTTCATCCAGATGGCTGTGTAGATATATCCATGTTCATACAGATGGCGGAGAAGATATTTCCATGTTCATACAGATAGCGGTGTAGATATTTCCATGTTCATACAGATAGCGGTGTAGATATTTCCATGTTCTTATAGATAGCGGTGTAGATATTTCCATGTTCGTACAGATAGCGGTATAGATATTTCCATGTTCATCCAGATGGCTGTGTAGATATATCCGTGTTCATACAGATGGCGGTGAAGATATTTCCATGTTCATACAGATAGCGGTGTAGATATTTCCATGTTCATACAGATAGCCGTGTAGATATTGCCATGTTCATACCGATAGCGGTGCTGATACTTCCATGTTTATACAGGTAGCTGTGTACATATTTCCATGTTTATACAGATAGCGGTGTAGATATTTCTATGTTCATACAGATAGCGGTGTAGATATTTCCATGTTTATACAGATAGCGGTGTAGATATCTCCTTCTTAATACAGATGGCGGTGTAGATATTTACATGGTCATACAGATGGCGGCGCAGATATTTCCATGTTCATACAGATGGCGGTGTAGATATTTCCATGTTTATACAGATAGCGGTGTAGTTATTTCCATGTGTAAAGAGATAGCTGTGTAGATATTCCAATGTATATGCAGATAGCTGTGTAGATATTTCCATTTTCATGCAGATAGTGGTGTAGATATTTCCATGTTCAAACAGATAGTGATGTAGATATTTCCATGTTCATACAGATAGCGGTGCAGATATTTCCATGTTTATACAGATAGCGGTGTAGATATCTCCTTCTTAATACAGATGGCGGTGTAGATATTTACATGTTCATACAGATGGCGGTGTAGATATTTCCATGTTTATAGAGATAGCGGTGTAGTTATTTCCATGTGTAAAGAGATAGCTGTGTAGATATTTCCATGTATATGCAGATAGCAGTGTAGATATTTCCATTTTCATGCAGATTGTTGTGTAGATATTTCCATGTTAAAACAGATAGCGATGTAGATATTTCCATGTTCATACAGATAGCGGTGTAGATATTTCCATGTTTATACAGATAGCGGTGAAGATGTATGCATGTTTACACAGATAGCTGTGTTGATATTTCCATGTTCATACAGATAGTGGTGTAGATATTTCCATGTTCTTCCAGATGGCTGTGTAGACATATCCATGTTCATTCAGATGGCACTGAAGATATTTCCATGTTGATACAGATAGCGGTGTAGACATTTCCATGTTCATACAGATAGCGGTGTAGTTATTTCCATGTTCATACAGATAGCTGTGTAGATTTATCCATGTTCATACAGATGGCGGTGAAGATATTTCCATGTTCATAGAGATGGCGGTGTAGATATTTCCATATTCATTCCGATAGCGGTGCTGATATTTCCATGTTTATACAGGTAGCGGAGTAGATATTTCCATGTTTATACAGATAGCGGTGTAGATATTTCCATGTTTATACACATAGCGGTGTAGATATTTCCATGTTTATACAGATAGCGGTGTAGATATCTCCATCTTAATACAGATGGCGGTGTAGATATTTCTATGTTCATACAGACGGCGGTGCAGATATTTCCATGTTCATACAGATGGCGGTGTAGTTATTTCCAAATTCATACAGATATCGGTGTAGTTATTTCCATGTGTAAAGAGATAGCTGTGTAGATATTTCCATGTATATGCAGATAGCTGTGTAGATATTTCCATTTTCATGCAGATAGCGGTGTATATATTTCCCTGTTCAAACAGTAAGCGGCGTAGGTACTTCCATGTTCATAAAGATAGCTGTGTAGATATTTCCATGTTTATACAGATAGCGGTGAAGGTGTATGCATGTTTACACAGATAGCGGTGTAGATATTTCCATGTTTATACAGATAGCGGTGAAGAAGTATGCATGTTTACACAGATAGTGGTGTAGATATTTCCATGTTCATACAGATAGCGGTGTAGATATTTCCATGTTCATCCAGATGGCTGTGTAGTTATATCCATGTTCATACAGATGGCGGTGAAGATATTTCCATGTTCATACAGATAGCGGTGTAGATATTTCCATGTTCATACAGATAGCGGTGTAGATATTTCCATGTTGATACAGATAGCGGTGTATGTATTTCCATGTTCATACAGATAGCGGTGTAGATATTTCCATTTTCATGCACATAGCGGTGTATACATTTCCCTGTTCAAACAGTTAGCGGTGTAGATATTTCCATGTTCATACAGATAGCGGTGCAGATATTTCCATGTTTATACAGATAGCGGTGAAGATGTATGCATGTTTTCACACATAGCGGTGTAGATATTTCCATGTTCATCCAGATGGCTGTGTAGATATATCCATGTTCATACAGATGGCGTTGAAGATATTTCCATGTTCATACAGATAGCGGTGTAGATATTTCCATGTTCATACAGATAGCGGTGTAGATATTTCCATGTTAATACAGATGGCTGTGTTGATATATCCATGTTCATACAGATGGCGGTGTAGATATTTCCATGTTCATGCTGATAGCGGTGTAGATATTTCCATGTTCATCCAGATGGCTGTGTAGATATATCCATGTTCATACATACAGATGGAAGAGAAGATATTTCCATGTTCATACAGATAGAGGTGTAAATATTTCCTTGTTCATACAGATAGCGGTGTAGATATTTCCATGTTCAGCCAGATGGCTGTGTAGATATATCCATGTTCATACAGATGGCGGAGAAGTTATTTCCATGTTCATACAGATAGCGGTGTAGATATTTCCATGTTCATACAGATAGCGGTGTAGATATTTCCATGTTCATACAGATAGCGGTGTAGATATTTCCATGTTCGTACAGATAGTGGTGTAGATATTTCCATGTTCATCCAGATGGCTGTGTAGATATATCCATGTTCATACAGATGGCGGTGAAGATATTTCCATGTTCATACAGATAGCGGTGTAGATATTTCCATGTTCATACAGATAGCGGTGTAGATATTTCCATGTTCATACAGATAGCGGTGTATGTATTTCCTTGTTCATACAGATAGCGGTGTAGATATTTCCATTTTCATGCACATAGCGGTGTATACATTTCCCTGTTCAAACAGTTAGCGGTGTAGATATTTCCATGTTCATACAGATAGCGGTGCAGATATTTCCATGTTTATACAGATAACGGTGAAGATGTATGCATGTTTACACACATAGCGGTGTAGATATTTCCATGTTCATCCAGATGCCTGTGTAGATATATCCATGTTCATACAGTTGGCGGTGAAGATATTTCCATGTTCATACAGATAGCGGTGTAGATATTTCCATGTTCATATAGATAGCGGTGTAGATATTTCCATGTATATGCAGATAGCTGTGTAGATATTTCCATTTTCATGCAGATAGTGGTGTAGATATTTCCATGTTCAAACAGATAGCGGTGTAGATATTTCCATGTTCATTCACATAGCGGTGTAGATATTTCCATGTTTATACAGATAGCGGTGAAGATGTATGCATGTTTACACAGATATCGGTGTAGATATTTCCATGTTCATACAGATAGCGGTGTAGATATTTCCATGTTCATCCAGATGGCTGTGTAGATATATCCATGTTCATACAGATGGCGGTGAAGATATTTCCATGTTCATACAGATAGCGGTGTAGATATTTCCATGTTCATACAGATAGCGGTGTAGATATTTCCATGTTCATACAGATAGCGGTGTATGTATTTCCATGTTCATACAGATAGCGGTGTAGATATTTCCATTTTCATGCACATAGCGGTGTATACATTTCCCTGTTCAAACAGTTAGCGGTGTAGATATTTCCATGTTCATACAGATAGCGGTGCAGATATTTCCATGTTTATACAGATAGCGGTGAAGATGTATGCATGTTTACACACATAGCGGTGTAGATATTTCCATGTTCATCCAGATGGCTGTGTAGATATATCCATGTTCATACAGATGGCGGTGAAGATATTTCCATGTTCATACAGATAGCGGTGTAGATATTTCCATGTTCATACAGATAGCGGTGTAGATATTTCCATGTATATGCAGATAGCTGTGTAGATATTTCCATTTTCATGCAGATAGTGGTGTAGATATTTCCATGTTCAAACAGATAGCGGTGTAGATATTTCCATGTTCATTCACATAGCGGTGTAGATATTTCCATGTTTATACAGATAGCGGTGAAGATGTTTGCATGTTTACACAGATAGCTGTGAAGATATTTCCATTTTCATACAGATAGCGGTATAGATATTTCCATGTTCATCCAGATGGCTGTGTAGACATATCCATGTTCATACAGATGGCGGTGAAGATATTTCCATGTTCATACAGATAGCGGTGTAGATATTTCCATGTTCATACAGATAGCGGTGTAGATATTTCCATGTTCATACTGATAGCGGTGTAGATATTTCCATGTTCATACTGATAGCGGTGTAGATATTTCCATGTTCATCCAGATGGCTGTGTAGATATATCCATGTTCATACATACAGATGGAAGAGAAGATATTTCCATGTTCATACAGATAGAGCTGTAAATATTTCCATGTTCATAGAGATAGCGGTGTAGATATTTCCATGTTCAGCCAGATGGCTGTGTAGATATATCCATGTTCATACAGATGGCGGAGAAGGTATTTCCATGTTCATACAGATAGCGGTGTAGATATTTCCATGTTCATACAGATGGCGGTGTAGATATTTCCATGTTCATACAGATAGCGGTGTAGATATTTCCATGTTCGTACAGATAGTGGTGTAGATATTTCCATGTTCATCCAGATGGCTGTGTAGATATATCCATGTTCATGTAGATGGCTGTGAAGATATTTCCATGTTCATACAGATAGCGGTGTAGATATTTCCATGTTCATACAGATAGCCGTGTAGATATTGCCATGTTCAAACCGATAGCGGTGCTGATACTTCCATGTTTATACAGGTAGCTGTGTTCATATTTCCATGTTTATACAGATAGCGGTGTAGATATTTCCATGTTCATACAGATAGCGGTGTAGATATTTCCATGTTTATACAGATAGCGGTGTAGATATCTCCTTAATACAGATGGCGGTATAGATATTTACATGTTCATACAGATGGTGGTGCAGATATTTCCATGTTCATACAGATGGCGGTGTAGATATTTCCATGTTTATAGAGATACCGGTGTAGTTATTTCCATGTGTAAAGAGATAGCTGTGTAGATATTTCCATGTATATGCAGATAGCTTTGTAGATATTTCCATTTTCATGCAGATAGTGGTGTAGATATTTCCATGTTCAAACAGATAGCGATGTAGATATTTCCATGTTCATACAGATAGCGGTGTAGATATTTCCATGTTTATACAGATAGCGGTGAAGATGTATGCATGTTTACACAGATAGCTGTGTTGATATTTCCATGTTCATACAGATAGTGGTGTAGATATTTCCATGTTCATCCAGATGGCTGTTTAGACATATCCATGTTCATTCAGATGGCGGTGAAGATATTTCCATGTTGATACAGATAGCGGTGTAGACATTTCCATGTTCATACAGATAGCGGTGTAGATATTTCCATGTTCATACAGATGGCTGTGTAGATATATCCATGTTCATACAGATGGCGGTGAAGATATTTCCATGTTCATAGAGATGGCAGTGTAGATATTTCCATATTCATTCCGATAGCGGTGCTGATATTTCAATGTTTATACAGGTAGCGGAGTAGATATTTCCATGTTTATACAGATAGCGGTGTAGATATTTCCATGTTTATACACATAGCGGTGTAGATATTTCAATGTTTATACAGATAGCGGTGTAGATATCTCCATCTTAATACAGATGGCGGTGTAGATATTTCTATGTTCATACAGACGGCGGTGCAGATATTTCCATGTTCATACAGATGGCGGTGTAGTTATTTCCAAATTCATACAGATATCGGTGTAGTTATTTCCATGTGTAAAGAGATAGCTGTGTAGATATTTCCATGTATATGCAGATAGCTGTGTAGATATTTCCATTTTCATGCAGATAGCGGTGTATATATTTCCCTGTTCAAACAGTAAGCGGCGTAGGTACTTCCATGTTCATAAAGATAGCTGTGTAGATATTTCCATGTTTATACAGATAGCGGTGAAGGTGTATGCATGTTTACACAGATAGCGGTGTAGATATTTCCATGTTTATACAGATAGCGGTGAAGAAGTATGCATGTTTACACAGATAGTGGTGTAGATATTTCCATGTTCATACAGATAGCGGTGTAGATATTTCCATGTTCATCCAGATGGCTGTGTAGTTATATCCATGTTCATACAGATGGCGGTGAAGATATTTCCATGTTCATACAGATAGCGGTGTAGATATTTCCATGTTCATACAGATAGCGGTGTAGATATTTCCATGTTGATACAGATAGCGGTGTATGTATTTCCATGTTCATACAGATAGCGGTGTAGATATTTCCATTTTCATGCACATAGCGGTGTATACATTTCCCTGTTCAAACAGTTAGCGGTGTAGATATTTCCATGTTCATACAGATAGCGGTGCAGATATTTCCATGTTTATACAGATAGCGGTGAAGATGTATGCATGTTTTCACACATAGCGGTGTAGATATTTCCATGTTCATCCAGATGGCTGTGTAGATATATCCATGTTCATACAGATGGCGTTGAAGATATTTCCATGTTCATACAGATAGCGGTGTAGATATTTCCATGTTCATACAGATAGCGGTGTAGATATTTCCATGTTAATACAGATGGCTGTGTTGATATATCCATGTTCATACAGATGGCGGTGTAGATATTTCCATGTTCATGCTGATAGCGGTGTAGATATTTCCATGTTCATCCAGATGGCTGTGTAGATATATCCATGTTCATACATACAGATGGAAGAGAAGATATTTCCATGTTCATACAGATAGAGGTGTAAATATTTCCTTGTTCATACAGATAGCGGTGTAGATATTTCCATGTTCAGCCAGATGGCTGTGTAGATATATCCATGTTCATACAGATGGCGGAGAAGTTATTTCCATGTTCATACAGATAGCGGTGTAGATATTTCCATGTTCATACAGATAGCGGTGTAGATATTTCCATGTTCATACAGATAGCGGTGTAGATATTTCCATGTTTATACAGATAGCGGTGAAGATGTATGCATGTTTACACAGATAGCTGTGTTGATATTTCCATGTTCATACAGATAGTGGTGTAGATATTTCCATGTTCATCCAGATGGCTGTTTAGACATATCCATGTTCATTCAGATGGCGGTGAAGATATTTCCATGTTGATACAGATAGCGGTGTAGACATTTCCATGTTCATACAGATAGCGGTGTAGATATTTCCATGTTCATACAGATGGCTGTGTAGATATATCCATGTTCATACAGATGGCGGTGAAGATATTTCCATGTTCATAGAGATGGCAGTGTAGATATTTCCATATTCATTCCGATAGCGGTGCTGATATTTCAATGTTTATACAGGTAGCGGAGTAGATATTTCCATGTTTATACAGATAGCGGTGTAGATATTTCCATGTTTATACACATAGCGGTGTAGATATTTCAATGTTTATACAGATAGCGGTGTAGATATCTCCATCTTAATACAGATGGCGGTGTAGATATTTCTATGTTCATACAGACGGCGGTGCAGATATTTCCATGTTCATACAGATGGCGGTGTAGTTATTTCCAAATTCATACAGATATCGGTGTAGTTATTTCCATGTGTAAAGAGATAGCTGTGTAGATATTTCCATGTATATGCAGATAGCTGTGTAGATATTTCCATTTTCATGCAGATAGCGGTGTATATATTTCCCTGTTCAAACAGTAAGCGGCGTAGGTACTTCCATGTTCATAAAGATAGCTGTGTAGATATTTCCATGTTTATACAGATAGCGGTGAAGGTGTATGCATGTTTACACAGATAGCGGTGTAGATATTTCCATGTTTATACAGATAGCGGTGAAGAAGTATGCATGTTTACACAGATAGTGGTGTAGATATTTCCATGTTCATACAGATAGCGGTGTAGATATTTCCATGTTCATCCAGATGGCTGTGTAGTTATATCCATGTTCATACAGATGGCGGTGAAGATATTTCCATGTTCATACAGATAGCGGTGTAGATATTTCCATGTTCATACAGATAGCGGTGTAGATATTTCCATGTTGATACAGATAGCGGTGTATGTATTTCCATGTTCATACAGATAGCGGTGTAGATATTTCCATTTTCATGCACATAGCGGTGTATACATTTCCCTGTTCAAACAGTTAGCGGTGTAGATATTTCCATGTTCATACAGATAGCGGTGCAGATATTTCCATGTTTATACAGATAGCGGTGAAGATGTATGCATGTTTTCACACATAGCGGTGTAGATATTTCCATGTTCATCCAGATGGCTGTGTAGATATATCCATGTTCATACAGATGGCGTTGAAGATATTTCCATGTTCATACAGATAGCGGTGTAGATATTTCCATGTTCATACAGATAGCGGTGTAGATATTTCCATGTTAATACAGATGGCTGTGTTGATATATCCATGTTCATACAGATGGCGGTGTAGATATTTCCATGTTCATGCTGATAGCGGTGTAGATATTTCCATGTTCATCCAGATGGCTGTGTAGATATATCCATGTTCATACATACAGATGGAAGAGAAGATATTTCCATGTTCATACAGATAGAGGTGTAAATATTTCCTTGTTCATACAGATAGCGGTGTAGATATTTCCATGTTCAGCCAGATGGCTGTGTAGATATATCCATGTTCATACAGATGGCGGAGAAGTTATTTCCATGTTCATACAGATAGCGGTGTAGATATTTCCATGTTCATACAGATAGCGGTGTAGATATTTCCATGTTCATACAGATAGCGGTGTAGATATTTCCATGTTCGTACAGATAGTGGTGTAGATATTTCCATGTTCATCCAGATGGCTGTGTAGATATATCCATGTTCATACAGATGGCGGTGAAGATATTTCCATGTTCATACAGATAGCGGTGTAGATATTTCCATGTTCATACAGATAGCGGTGTAGATATTTCCATGTTCATACAGATAGCGGTGTATGTATTTCCTTGTTCATACAGATAGCGGTGTAGATATTTCCATTTTCATGCACATAGCGGTGTATACATTTCCCTGTTCAAACAGTTAGCGGTGTAGATATTTCCATGTTCATACAGATAGCGGTGCAGATATTTCCATGTTTATACAGATAACGGTGAAGATGTATGCATGTTTACACACATAGCGGTGTAGATATTTCCATGTTCATCCAGATGCCTGTGTAGATATATCCATGTTCATACAGTTGGCGGTGAAGATATTTCCATGTTCATACAGATAGCGGTGTAGATATTTCCATGTTCATATAGATAGCGGTGTAGATATTTCCATGTATATGCAGATAGCTGTGTAGATATTTCCATTTTCATGCAGATAGTGGTGTAGATATTTCCATGTTCAAACAGATAGCGGTGTAGATATTTCCATGTTCATTCACATAGCGGTGTAGATATTTCCATGTTTATACAGATAGCGGTGAAGATGTATGCATGTTTACACAGATATCGGTGTAGATATTTCCATGTTCATACAGATAGCGGTGTAGATATTTCCATGTTCATCCAGATGGCTGTGTAGATATATCCATGTTCATACAGATGGCGGTGAAGATATTTCCATGTTCATACAGATAGCGGTGTAGATATTTCCATGTTCATACAGATAGCGGTGTAGATATTTCCATGTTCATACAGATAGCGGTGTATGTATTTCCATGTTCATACAGATAGCGGTGTAGATATTTCCATTTTCATGCACATAGCGGTGTATACATTTCCCTGTTCAAACAGTTAGCGGTGTAGATATTTCCATGTTCATACAGATAGCGGTGCAGATATTTCCATGTTTATACAGATAGCGGTGAAGATGTATGCATGTTTACACACATAGCGGTGTAGATATTTCCATGTTCATCCAGATGGCTGTGTAGATATATCCATGTTCATACAGATGGCGGTGAAGATATTTCCATGTTCATACAGATAGCGGTGTAGATATTTCCATGTTCATACAGATAGCGGTGTAGATATTTCCATGTATATGCAGATAGCTGTGTAGATATTTCCATTTTCATGCAGATAGTGGTGTAGATATTTCCATGTTCAAACAGATAGCGGTGTAGATATTTCCATGTTCATTCACATAGCGGTGTAGATATTTCCATGTTTATACAGATAGCGGTGAAGATGTTTGCATGTTTACACAGATAGCTGTGAAGATATTTCCATTTTCATACAGATAGCGGTATAGATATTTCCATGTTCATCCAGATGGCTGTGTAGACATATCCATGTTCATACAGATGGCGGTGAAGATATTTCCATGTTCATACAGATAGCGGTGTAGATATTTCCATGTTCATACAGATAGCGGTGTAGATATTTCCATGTTCATACTGATAGCGGTGTAGATATTTCCATGTTCATACTGATAGCGGTGTAGATATTTCCATGTTCATCCAGATGGCTGTGTAGATATATCCATGTTCATACATACAGATGGAAGAGAAGATATTTCCATGTTCATACAGATAGAGCTGTAAATATTTCCATGTTCATAGAGATAGCGGTGTAGATATTTCCATGTTCAGCCAGATGGCTGTGTAGATATATCCATGTTCATACAGATGGCGGAGAAGGTATTTCCATGTTCATACAGATAGCGGTGTAGATATTTCCATGTTCATACAGATGGCGGTGTAGATATTTCCATGTTCATACAGATAGCGGTGTAGATATTTCCATGTTCGTACAGATAGTGGTGTAGATATTTCCATGTTCATCCAGATGGCTGTGTAGATATATCCATGTTCATGTAGATGGCTGTGAAGATATTTCCATGTTCATACAGATAGCGGTGTAGATATTTCCATGTTCATACAGATAGCCGTGTAGATATTGCCATGTTCAAACCGATAGCGGTGCTGATACTTCCATGTTTATACAGGTAGCTGTGTTCATATTTCCATGTTTATACAGATAGCGGTGTAGATATTTCCATGTTCATACAGATAGCGGTGTAGATATTTCCATGTTTATACAGATAGCGGTGTAGATATCTCCTTAATACAGATGGCGGTATAGATATTTACATGTTCATACAGATGGTGGTGCAGATATTTCCATGTTCATACAGATGGCGGTGTAGATATTTCCATGTTTATAGAGATACCGGTGTAGTTATTTCCATGTGTAAAGAGATAGCTGTGTAGATATTTCCATGTATATGCAGATAGCTTTGTAGATATTTCCATTTTCATGCAGATAGTGGTGTAGATATTTCCATGTTCAAACAGATAGCGATGTAGATATTTCCATGTTCATACAGATAGCGGTGTAGATATTTCCATGTTTATACAGATAGCGGTGAAGATGTATGCATGTTTACACAGATAGCTGTGTTGATATTTCCATGTTCATACAGATAGTGGTGTAGATATTTCCATGTTCATCCAGATGGCTGTTTAGACATATCCATGTTCATTCAGATGGCGGTGAAGATATTTCCATGTTGATACAGATAGCGGTGTAGACATTTCCATGTTCATACAGATAGCGGTGTAGATATTTCCATGTTCATACAGATGGCTGTGTAGATATATCCATGTTCATACAGATGGCGGTGAAGATATTTCCATGTTCATAGAGATGGCAGTGTAGATATTTCCATATTCATTCCGATAGCGGTGCTGATATTTCAATGTTTATACAGGTAGCGGAGTAGATATTTCCATGTTTATACAGATAGCGGTGTAGATATTTCCATGTTTATACACATAGCGGTGTAGATATTTCAATGTTTATACAGATAGCGGTGTAGATATCTCCATCTTAATACAGATGGCGGTGTAGATATTTATATGTTCATACAGACGGCGGTGCAGATATTTCCATGTTCATTCTGATGGCGGTGTAGTTATTTCCAAATTCATACAGATAGCGGTGAAGTTATTTCCATGTTCATACAGATAGCAGTGCTGATATTTCCATGTTTATACAGATAGCGGTGTAGATATTTCCATGTTAATACAGATGGCTGTGTAGATATATCCATGTTCATATAGATGGCGGTGAAGATATTTCCATGTTCATACAGATTGCGGTGTATATATTTCCATCTTCATTCCGATAGCGGTGCTGATATTTCCATGTTTATACAGGTAGCGGTGTAGTTATTTCCAAGTTTATACAGATAGCGGTGTAGATATTTCCATGTTTATACAGATAGTGGTTTAGATATTTCCTTGTTTATACAGATAGCGGTGTAGATATCTCCATCTTAATACAGATGGCGGTGTAGATATTTATATGTTCATACAGATGGCGGTGCAGATATTTCCATGTTCATACAAATGGCGGTGTAGATACTTCCATATTCATACAGATAGCGGTGTAGTTATTTCCATGTGTAAAGAGAAAGCTGTGTAGATATTTCCATGTATATGTAAATAGCAGTGCAGATATTTCCATTTTCATTCAGATAGCGGTGTAGATATTTCCATGTTCATCCAGATGGCTGTGTAGATGTATCCATGTTCATACAGATGGCGGTGAAGATATTTCCATGTTCATACAGATAGCGGTGTAGATATTTCCATGTTCATAGAGATAGCGGTGTAGATACTTCCATGTTGATACCGATAGCAGTGCTGATACTTCCATGTTTATACAGGTAGCGGTGTACATATTTCCGTGTTTATAAAGATGGCTGTGTAGATATATCCATGTTCATAAAGATGGCGGTGCAGATATTTCCATGTTTATACAGACAGCGGTGAAGATGTATGCATGTTTACACACATAGCGGTGTAGATATTTCCATGTTCATCCAGATGGCTGTGTAGATATATCCATGTTCATACAGATGGCGGTGAAGATATTTCCATGTTCATACAGATAGCGGTGTAGATATTTCCATGTTCATACAGATAGCGGTGTAGATATTTCCATGTATATGCAGATAGCTGTGTAGATATTTCCATTTTCATGCAGATAGTGGTGTAGATATTTCCATGTTCAAACAGATAGCGGTGTAGATATTTCCATGTTCATTCACATAGCGGTGTAGATATTTCCATGTTTATACAGATAGCGGTGAAGATGTATGCATGTTTACACAGATAGCGGTGTAGATATTTCCATGTTCATACAGATAGCGGTGTAGATATTTCCATGTTCATCCAGATGGCTGTGTAGATATATCCATGTTCATACAGATGGCGGTGAAGATATTTCCATGTTGATACAGATAGCGGTGTAGACATTTCCATGTTCATACAGATAGCGGTGTAGATATTTCCATGTTAATACAGATGGCTGTGTAGATATATCCATGTTCATACAGATGGCGGTGAAGATATTTCCATGTTGATACAGATAGCGGTGTAGACATTTCCATGTTCATACAGATAGCGGTGTAGATATTTCCATGTTAATACAGATGGCTGTGTAGATATATCCATGTTTATACAGATGGCGGTTTAGATATTTCCATGTTCATACTGATAGCGGTGTAGATATTTCCATGTTCATCCAGATGGCTTTGTAGATATATCCATGTTCATACATACAGATGGAAGAGATGATATTTCCATGTTCATACAGATAGAGGTGTAAATATTTCCATGTTCATACAGATAGCGGTGTAGATATTTCCATGTTCAGCCAGATGGCTGTGTAGATATATCCGTGTTCATACAGATGGCGGAGAAGGTATTTCCATGTTCATACAGATACCGGTGTAGATATTTCCATGTTCATACAGATAGCGGTGTAGATATTTCCATGTTCATACAGATAGCGGTGTAGATATTTCCATGTTCGTACAGATAGTGGTGTAGATATTTCCATGTTCATCCAGATGGCTGTGTAGATATATCCATGTTCATACAGATGGCTGTGAAGATATTTCCATGTTCATACAGATAGCGGTGTAGATATTTCCATGTTCATACAGATAGCCGTGTAGATATTGCCATGTTCAAACCGATAGCGGTGCTGATACTTCCATGTTTATACAGGTAGCTGTGTACATATTTCCATGTTTATACAGATAGCGGTGTAGATATTTCCATGTTCATACAGATAGCGGTGTAGATATTTCCATGTTTATACAGATAACGGTGAAGATGTATGCATGTTTACACACATAGCGGTGTAGATATTTCCATGTTCATCCAGATGCCTGTGTAGATATATCCATGTTCATACAGTTGGCGGTGAAGATATTTCCATGTTCATACAGATAGCGGTGTAGATATTTCCATGTTCATATAGATAGCGGTGTAGATATTTCCATGTATATGCAGATAGCTGTGTAGATATTTCCATTTTCATGCAGATAGTGGTGTAGATATTTCCATGTTCAAACAGATAGCGGTGTAGATATTTCCATGTTCATTCACATAGCGGTGTAGATATTTCCATGTTTATACAGATAGCGGTGAAGATGTTTGCATGTTTACACAGATAGCTGTGAAGATATTTCCATTTTCATACAGATAGCGGTATAGATATTTCCATGTTCATCCAGATGGCTGTGTAGACATATCCATGTTCATACAGATGGCGGTGAAGATATTTCCATGTTCATACAGATAGCGGTGTAGATATTTCCATGTTTATACAGATGGCTGTGTAGATATATCCATGTTCATTCAGATGGCGGTGTAGATATTTCCATGTTCATACTGATAGCGGTGTAGATATTTCCATGTACATCCAGATGGCTGTGTAGATATATCCATGTTCATACATACAGATGGCAGAGAATATATTTCCATGTTCATACAGATAGCGGTGTAAATATTTCCATGTTCATACAGATAGCGGTGTAGATAATTCCATGTTCATCCAGATGGCTGTGTAGATATATCCATGTTCATACAGATGGCGGAGAAGATATTTCCATGTTCATACAGATAGCGGTGTAGATATTTCCATGTTCATACAGATAGCGGTGTAGATATTTCCATGTTCTTATAGATAGCGGTGTAGATATTTCCATGTTCGTACAGATAGCGGTATAGATATTTCCATGTTCATCCAGATGGCTGTGTAGATATATCCGTGTTCATACAGATGGCGGTGAAGATATTTCCATGTTCATACAGATAGCGGTGTAGATATTTCCATGTTCATACAGATAGCCGTGTAGATATTGCCATGTTCATACCGATAGCGGTGCTGATACTTCCATGTTTATACAGGTAGCTGTGTACATATTTCCATGTTTATACAGATAGCGGTGTAGATATTTCTATGTTCATACAGATAGCGGTGTAGATATTTCCATGTTTATACAGATAGCGGTGTAGATATCTCCTTCTTAATACAGATGGCGGTGTAGATATTTACATGGTCATACAGATGGCGGCGCAGATATTTCCATGTTCATACAGATGGCGGTGTAGATATTTCCATGTTTATACAGATAGCGGTGTAGTTATTTCCATGTGTAAAGAGATAGCTGTGTAGATATTCCAATGTATATGCAGATAGCTGTGTAGATATTTCCATTTTCATGCAGATAGTGGTGTAGATATTTCCATGTTCAAACAGATAGCGGTGTAGATATTTCCATGTTCATTCACATAGCGGTGTAGATATTTCCATGTTCATATAGATAGCGGTGTAGATATTTCCATGTATATGCAGATAGCTGTGTAGATATTTCCATTTTCATGCAGATAGTGGTGTAGATATTTCCATGTTCAAACAGATAGCGGTGTAGATATTTCCATGTTCATTCACATAGCGGTGTAGATATTTCCATGTTTATACAGATAGCGGTGAAGATGTTTGCATGTTTACACAGATAGCTGTGAAGATATTTCCATTTTCATACAGATAGCGGTATAGATATTTCCATGTTCATCCAGATGGCTGTGTAGACATATCCATGTTCATACAGATGGCGGTGAAGATATTTCCATGTTCATACAGATAGCGGTGTAGATATTTCCATGTTCATACAGATAGCGGTGTAGATATTTCCATGTTCATACTGATAGCGGTGTAGATATTTCCATGTTCATACTGATAGCGGTGTAGATATTTCCATGTTCATCCAGATGGCTGTGTAGATATATCCATGTTCATACATACAGATGGAAGAGAAGATATTTCCATGTTCATACAGATAGAGCTGTAAATATTTCCATGTTCATAGAGATAGCGGTGTAGATATTTCCATGTTCAGCCAGATGGCTGTGTAGATATATCCATGTTCATACAGATGGCGGAGAAGGTATTTCCATGTTCATACAGATAGCGGTGTAGATATTTCCATGTTCATACAGATGGCGGTGTAGATATTTCCATGTTCATACAGATAGCGGTGTAGATATTTCCATGTTCGTACAGATAGTGGTGTAGATATTTCCATGTTCATCCAGATGGCTGTGTAGATATATCCATGTTCATGTAGATGGCTGTGAAGATATTTCCATGTTCATACAGATAGCGGTGTAGATATTTCCATGTTCATACAGATAGCCGTGTAGATATTGCCATGTTCAAACCGATAGCGGTGCTGATACTTCCATGTTTATACAGGTAGCTGTGTTCATATTTCCATGTTTATACAGATAGCGGTGTAGATATTTCCATGTTCATACAGATAGCGGTGTAGATATTTCCATGTTTATACAGATAGCGGTGTAGATATCTCCTTAATACAGATGGCGGTATAGATATTTACATGTTCATACAGATGGTGGTGCAGATATTTCCATGTTCATACAGATGGCGGTGTAGATATTTCCATGTTTATAGAGATACCGGTGTAGTTATTTCCATGTGTAAAGAGATAGCTGTGTAGATATTTCCATGTATATGCAGATAGCTTTGTAGATATTTCCATTTTCATGCAGATAGTGGTGTAGATATTTCCATGTTCAAACAGATAGCGATGTAGATATTTCCATGTTCATACAGATAGCGGTGTAGATATTTCCATGTTTATACAGATAGCGGTGAAGATGTATGCATGTTTACACAGATAGCTGTGTTGATATTTCCATGTTCATACAGATAGTGGTGTAGATATTTCCATGTTCATCCAGATGGCTGTTTAGACATATCCATGTTCATTCAGATGGCGGTGAAGATATTTCCATGTTGATACAGATAGCGGTGTAGACATTTCCATGTTCATACAGATAGCGGTGTAGATATGTCCATGTTCATACAGATGGCTGTGTAGATATATCCATGTTCATACAGATGGCGGTGAAGATATTTCCATGTTCATAGAGATGGCAGTGTAGATATTTCCATATTCATTCCGATAGCGGTGCTGATATTTCAATGTTTATACAGGTAGCGGAGTAGATATTTCCATGTTTATACAGATAGCGGTGTAGATATTTCCATGTTTATACACATAGCGGTGTAGATATTTCAATGTTTATACAGATAGCGGTGTAGATATCTCCATCTTAATACAGATGGCGGTGTAGATATTTCTATGTTCATACAGACGGCGGTGCAGATATTTCCATGTTCATACAGATGGCGGTGTAGTTATTTCCAAATTCATACAGATATCGGTGTAGTTATTTCCATGTGTAAAGAGATAGCTGTGTAGATATTTCCATGTATATGCAGATAGCTGTGTAGATATTTCCATTTTCATGCAGATAGCGGTGTATATATTTCCCTGTTCAAACAGTAAGCGGCGTAGGTACTTCCATGTTCATAAAGATAGCTGTGTAGATATTTCCATGTTTATACAGATAGCGGTGAAGGTGTATGCATGTTTACACAGATAGCGGTGTAGATATTTCCATGTTTATACAGATAGCGGTGAAGAAGTATGCATGTTTACACAGATAGTGGTGTAGATATTTCCATGTTCATACAGATAGCGGTGTAGATATTTCCATGTTCATCCAGATGGCTGTGTAGTTATATCCATGTTCATACAGATGGCGGTGAAGATATTTCCATGTTCATACAGATAGCGGTGTAGATATTTCCATGTTCATACAGATAGCGGTGTAGATATTTCCATGTTGATACAGATAGCGGTGTATGTATTTCCATGTTCATACAGATAGCGGTGTAGATATTTCCATTTTCATGCACATAGCGGTGTATACATTTCCCTGTTCAAACAGTTAGCGGTGTAGATATTTCCATGTTCATACAGATAGCGGTGCAGATATTTCCATGTTTATACAGATAGCGGTGAAGATGTATGCATGTTTTCACACATAGCGGTGTAGATATTTCCATGTTCATCCAGATGGCTGTGTAGATATATCCATGTTCATACAGATGGCGTTGAAGATATTTCCATGTTCATACAGATAGCGGTGTAGATATTTCCATGTTCATACAGATAGCGGTGTAGATATTTCCATGTTAATACAGATGGCTGTGTTGATATATCCATGTTCATACAGATGGCGGTGTAGATATTTCCATGTTCATGCTGATAGCGGTGTAGATATTTCCATGTTCATCCAGATGGCTGTGTAGATATATCCATGTTCATACATACAGATGGAAGAGAAGATATTTCCATGTTCATACAGATAGAGGTGTAAATATTTCCTTGTTCATACAGATAGCGGTGTAGATATTTCCATGTTCAGCCAGATGGCTGTGTAGATATATCCATGTTCATACAGATGGCGGAGAAGTTATTTCCATGTTCATACAGATAGCGGTGTAGATATTTCCATGTTCATACAGATAGCGGTGTAGATATTTCCATGTTCATACAGATAGCGGTGTAGATATTTCCATGTTCGTACAGATAGTGGTGTAGATATTTCCATGTTCATCCAGATGGCTGTGTAGATATATCCATGTTCATACAGATGGCGGTGAAGATATTTCCATGTTCATACAGATAGCGGTGTAGATATTTCCATGTTCATACAGATAGCGGTGTAGATATTTCCATGTTCATACAGATAGCGGTGTATGTATTTCCTTGTTCATACAGATAGCGGTGTAGATATTTCCATTTTCATGCACATAGCGGTGTATACATTTCCCTGTTCAAACAGTTAGCGGTGTAGATATTTCCATGTTCATACAGATAGCGGTGCAGATATTTCCATGTTTATACAGATAACGGTGAAGATGTATGCATGTTTACACACATAGCGGTGTAGATATTTCCATGTTCATCCAGATGCCTGTGTAGATATATCCATGTTCATACAGTTGGCGGTGAAGATATTTCCATGTTCATACAGATAGCGGTGTAGATATTTCCATGTTCATATAGATAGCGGTGTAGATATTTCCATGTATATGCAGATAGCTGTGTAGATATTTCCATTTTCATGCAGATAGTGGTGTAGATATTTCCATGTTCAAACAGATAGCGGTGTAGATATTTCCATGTTCATTCACATAGCGGTGTAGATATTTCCATGTTTATACAGATAGCGGTGAAGATGTATGCATGTTTACACAGATATCGGTGTAGATATTTCCATGTTCATACAGATAGCGGTGTAGATATTTCCATGTTCATCCAGATGGCTGTGTAGATATATCCATGTTCATACAGATGGCGGTGAAGATATTTCCATGTTCATACAGATAGCGGTGTAGATATTTCCATGTTCATACAGATAGCGGTGTAGATATTTCCATGTTCATACAGATAGCGGTGTATGTATTTCCATGTTCATACAGATAGCGGTGTAGATATTTCCATTTTCATGCACATAGCGGTGTATACATTTCCCTGTTCAAACAGTTAGCGGTGTAGATATTTCCATGTTCATACAGATAGCGGTGCAGATATTTCCATGTTTATACAGATAGCGGTGAAGATGTATGCATGTTTACACACATAGCGGTGTAGATATTTCCATGTTCATCCAGATGGCTGTGTAGATATATCCATGTTCATACAGATGGCGGTGAAGATATTTCCATGTTCATACAGATAGCGGTGTAGATATTTCCATGTTCATACAGATAGCGGTGTAGATATTTCCATGTATATGCAGATAGCTGTGTAGATATTTCCATTTTCATGCAGATAGTGGTGTAGATATTTCCATGTTCAAACAGATAGCGGTGTAGATATTTCCATGTTCATTCACATAGCGGTGTAGATATTTCCATGTTTATACAGATAGCGGTGAAGATGTTTGCATGTTTACACAGATAGCTGTGAAGATATTTCCATTTTCATACAGATAGCGGTATAGATATTTCCATGTTCATCCAGATGGCTGTGTAGACATATCCATGTTCATACAGATGGCGGTGAAGATATTTCCATGTTCATACAGATAGCGGTGTAGATATTTCCATGTTCATACAGATAGCGGTGTAGATATTTCCATGTTCATACTGATAGCGGTGTAGATATTTCCATGTTCATACTGATAGCGGTGTAGATATTTCCATGTTCATCCAGATGGCTGTGTAGATATATCCATGTTCATACATACAGATGGAAGAGAAGATATTTCCATGTTCATACAGATAGAGCTGTAAATATTTCCATGTTCATAGAGATAGCGGTGTAGATATTTCCATGTTCAGCCAGATGGCTGTGTAGATATATCCATGTTCATACAGATGGCGGAGAAGGTATTTCCATGTTCATACAGATAGCGGTGTAGATATTTCCATGTTCATACAGATGGCGGTGTAGATATTTCCATGTTCATACAGATAGCGGTGTAGATATTTCCATGTTCGTACAGATAGTGGTGTAGATATTTCCATGTTCATCCAGATGGCTGTGTAGATATATCCATGTTCATGTAGATGGCTGTGAAGATATTTCCATGTTCATACAGATAGCGGTGTAGATATTTCCATGTTCATACAGATAGCCGTGTAGATATTGCCATGTTCAAACCGATAGCGGTGCTGATACTTCCATGTTTATACAGGTAGCTGTGTTCATATTTCCATGTTTATACAGATAGCGGTGTAGATATTTCCATGTTCATACAGATAGCGGTGTAGATATTTCCATGTTTATACAGATAGCGGTGTAGATATCTCCTTAATACAGATGGCGGTATAGATATTTACATGTTCATACAGATGGTGGTGCAGATATTTCCATGTTCATACAGATGGCGGTGTAGATATTTCCATGTTTATAGAGATACCGGTGTAGTTATTTCCATGTGTAAAGAGATAGCTGTGTAGATATTTCCATGTATATGCAGATAGCTTTGTAGATATTTCCATTTTCATGCAGATAGTGGTGTAGATATTTCCATGTTCAAACAGATAGCGATGTAGATATTTCCATGTTCATACAGATAGCGGTGTAGATATTTCCATGTTTATACAGATAGCGGTGAAGATGTATGCATGTTTACACAGATAGCTGTGTTGATATTTCCATGTTCATACAGATAGTGGTGTAGATATTTCCATGTTCATCCAGATGGCTGTTTAGACATATCCATGTTCATTCAGATGGCGGTGAAGATATTTCCATGTTGATACAGATAGCGGTGTAGACATTTCCATGTTCATACAGATAGCGGTGTAGATATTTCCATGTTCATACAGATGGCTGTGTAGATATATCCATGTTCATACAGATGGCGGTGAAGATATTTCCATGTTCATAGAGATGGCAGTGTAGATATTTCCATATTCATTCCGATAGCGGTGCTGATATTTCAATGTTTATACAGGTAGCGGAGTAGATATTTCCATGTTTATACAGATAGCGGTGTAGATATTTCCATGTTTATACACATAGCGGTGTAGATATTTCAATGTTTATACAGATAGCGGTGTAGATATCTCCATCTTAATACAGATGGCGGTGTAGATATTTATATGTTCATACAGACGGCGGTGCAGATATTTCCATGTTCATTCTGATGGCGGTGTAGTTATTTCCAAATTCATACAGATAGCGGTGAAGTTATTTCCATGTTCATACAGATAGCAGTGCTGATATTTCCATGTTTATACAGATAGCGGTGTAGATATTTCCATGTTAATACAGATGGCTGTGTAGATATATCCATGTTCATATAGATGGCGGTGAAGATATTTCCATGTTCATACAGATTGCGGTGTATATATTTCCATCTTCATTCCGATAGCGGTGCTGATATTTCCATGTTTATACAGGTAGCGGTGTAGTTATTTCCAAGTTTATACAGATAGCGGTGTAGATATTTCCATGTTTATACAGATAGTGGTTTAGATATTTCCTTGTTTATACAGATAGCGGTGTAGATATCTCCATCTTAATACAGATGGCGGTGTAGATATTTATATGTTCATACAGATGGCGGTGCAGATATTTCCATGTTCATACAAATGGCGGTGTAGATACTTCCATATTCATACAGATAGCGGTGTAGTTATTTCCATGTGTAAAGAGAAAGCTGTGTAGATATTTCCATGTATATGTAAATAGCAGTGCAGATATTTCCATTTTCATTCAGATAGCGGTGTAGATATTTCCATGTTCATCCAGATGGCTGTGTAGATGTATCCATGTTCATACAGATGGCGGTGAAGATATTTCCATGTTCATACAGATAGCGGTGTAGATATTTCCATGTTCATAGAGATAGCGGTGTAGATACTTCCATGTTCATACCGATAGCAGTGATGATACTTCCATGTTTATACAGGTAGCGGTGTACATATTTCCGTGTTTATAAAGATGGCTGTGTAGATATATCCATGTTCATAAAGATGGCGGTGCAGATATTTCCATGTTTATACAGACAGCGGTGAAGATGTATGCATGTTTACACACATAGCGGTGTAGATATTTCCATGTTCATCCAGATGGCTGTGTAGATATATCCATGTTCATACAGATGGCGGTGAAGATATTTCCATGTTCATACAGATAGCGGTGTAGATATTTCCATGTTCATACAGATAGCGGTGTAGATATTTCCATGTATATGCAGATAGCTGTGTAGATATTTCCATTTTCATGCAGATAGTGGTGTAGATATTTCCATGTTCAAACAGATAGCGGTGTAGATATTTCCATGTTCATTCACATAGCGGTGTAGATATTTCCATGTTTATACAGATAGCGGTGAAGATGTATGCATGTTTACACAGATAGCGGTGTAGATATTTCCATGTTCATACAGATAGCGGTGTAGATATTTCCATGTTCATCCAGATGGCTGTGTAGATATATCCATGTTCATACAGATGGCGGTGAAGATATTTCCATGTTGATACAGATAGCGGTGTAGACATTTCCATGTTCATACAGATAGCGGTGTAGATATTTCCATGTTAATACAGATGGCTGTGTAGATATATCCATGTTCATACAGATGGCGGTGAAGATATTTCCATGTTGATACAGATAGCGGTGTAGACATTTCCATGTTCATACAGATAGCGGTGTAGATATTTCCATGTTAATACAGATGGCTGTGTAGATATATCCATGTTTATACAGATGGCGGTTTAGATATTTCCATGTTCATACTGATAGCGGTGTAGATATTTCCATGTTCATCCAGATGGCTTTGTAGATATATCCATGTTCATACATACAGATGGAAGAGATGATATTTCCATGTTCATACAGATAGAGGTGTAAATATTTCCATGTTCATACAGATAGCGGTGTAGATATTTCCATGTTCAGCCAGATGGCTGTGTAGATATATCCGTGTTCATACAGATGGCGGAGAAGGTATTTCCATGTTCATACAGATACCGGTGTAGATATTTCCATGTTCATACAGATAGCGGTGTAGATATTTCCATGTTCATACAGATAGCGGTGTAGATATTTCCATGTTCGTACAGATAGTGGTGTAGATATTTCCATGTTCATCCAGATGGCTGTGTAGATATATCCATGTTCATACAGATGGCTGTGAAGATATTTCCATGTTCATACAGATAGCGGTGTAGATATTTCCATGTTCATACAGATAGCCGTGTAGATATTGCCATGTTCAAACCGATAGCGGTGCTGATACTTCCATGTTTATACAGGTAGCTGTGTACATATTTCCATGTTTATACAGATAGCGGTGTAGATATTTCCATGTTCATACAGATAGCGGTGTAGATATTTCCATGTTTATACAGATAACGGTGAAGATGTATGCATGTTTACACACATAGCGGTGTAGATATTTCCATGTTCATCCAGATGCCTGTGTAGATATATCCATGTTCATACAGTTGGCGGTGAAGATATTTCCATGTTCATACAGATAGCGGTGTAGATATTTCCATGTTCATATAGATAGCGGTGTAGATATTTCCATGTATATGCAGATAGCTGTGTAGATATTTCCATTTTCATGCAGATAGTGGTGTAGATATTTCCATGTTCAAACAGATAGCGGTGTAGATATTTCCATGTTCATTCACATAGCGGTGTAGATATTTCCATGTTTATACAGATAGCGGTGAAGATGTTTGCATGTTTACACAGATAGCTGTGAAGATATTTCCATTTTCATACAGATAGCGGTATAGATATTTCCATGTTCATCCAGATGGCTGTGTAGACATATCCATGTTCATACAGATGGCGGTGAAGATATTTCCATGTTCATACAGATAGCGGTGTAGATATTTCCATGTTCATACAGATAGCGGTGTAGATATTTCCATGTTCATACTGATAGCGGTGTAGATATTTCCATGTTCATACTGATAGCGGTGTAGATATTTCCATGTTCATCCAGATGGCTGTGTAGATATATCCATGTTCATACATACAGATGGAAGAGAAGATATTTCCATGTTCATACAGATAGAGCTGTAAATATTTCCATGTTCATAGAGATAGCGGTGTAGATATTTCCATGTTCAGCCAGATGGCTGTGTAGATATATCCATGTTCATACAGATGGCGGAGAAGGTATTTCCATGTTCATACAGATAGCGGTGTAGATATTTCCATGTTCATACAGATAGCGGTGTAGATATTTCCATGTTCATACAGATAGCGGTGTAGATATTTCCATGTTCGTACAGATAGTGGTGTAGATATTTCCATGTTCATCCAGATGGCTGTGTAGATATATCCATGTTCATGTAGATGGCTGTGAAGATATTTCCATGTTCATACAGATAGCGGTGTAGATATTTCCATGTTCATACAGATAGCCGTGTAGATATTGCCATGTTCAAACCGATAGCGGTGCTGATACTTCCATGTTTATACAGGTAGCTGTGTTCATATTTCCATGTTTATACAGATAGCGGTGTAGATATTTCCATGTTAATACAGATGGCTGTGTTGATATATCCATGTTCATACAGATGGCGGTGTAGATATTTCCATGTTCATGCTGATAGCGGTGTAGATATTTCCATGTTCATCCAGATGGCTGTGTAGATATATCCATGTTCATACATACAGATGGAAGAGAAGATATTTCCATGTTCATACAGATAGAGGTGTAAATATTTCCTTGTTCATACAGATAGCGGTGTAGATATTTCCATGTTCAGCCAGATGGCTGTGTAGATATATCCATGTTCATACAGATGGCGGAGAAGTTATTTCCATGTTCATACAGATAGCGGTGTAGATATTTCCATGTTCATACAGATAGCGGTGTAGATATTTCCATGTTCATACAGATAGCGGTGTAGATATTTCCATGTTCGTACAGATAGTGGTGTAGATATTTCCATGTTCATCCAGATGGCTGTGTAGATATATCCATGTTCATACAGATGGCGGTGAAGATATTTCCATGTTCATACAGATGGCGGTGTAGATATTTCCATGTTCATACAGATAGCGGTGTAGATATTTCCATGTTCATACAGATAGCGGTGTATGTATTTCCTTGTTCATACAGATAGCGGTGTAGATATTTCCATTTTCATGCACATAGCGGTGTATACATTTCCCTGTTCAAACAGTTAGCGGTGTAGATATTTCCATGTTCATACAGATAGCGGTGCAGATATTTCCATGTTTATACAGATAACGGTGAAGATGTATGCATGTTTACACACATAGCGGTGTAGATATTTCCATGTTCATCCAGATGCCTGTGTAGATATATCCATGTTCATACAGTTGGCGGTGAAGATATTTCCATGTTCATACAGATAGCGGTGTAGATATTTCCATGTTCATATAGATAGCGGTGTAGATATTTCCATGTATATGCAGATAGCTGTGTAGATATTTCCATTTTCATGCAGATAGTGGTGTAGATATTTCCATGTTCAAACAGATAGCGGTGTAGATATTTCCATGTTCATTCACATAGCGGTGTAGATATTTCCATGTTTATACAGATAGCGGTGAAGATGTATGCATGTTTACACAGATATCGGTGTAGATATTTCCATGTTCATACAGATAGCGGTGTAGATATTTCCATGTTCATCCAGATGGCTGTGTAGATATATCCATGTTCATACAGATGGCGGTGAAGATATTTCCATGTTCATACAGATAGCGGTGTAGATATTTCCATGTTCATACAGATAGCGGTGTAGATATTTCCATGTTCATACAGATAGCGGTGTATGTATTTCCATGTTCATACAGATAGCGGTGTAGATATTTCCATTTTCATGCACATAGCGGTGTATACATTTCCCTGTTCAAACAGTTAGCGGTGTAGATATTTCCATGTTCATACAGATAGCGGTGCAGATATTTCCATGTTTATACAGATAGCGGTGAAGATGTATGCATGTTTACACACATAGCGGTGTAGATATTTCCATGTTCATCCAGATGGCTGTGTAGATATATCCATGTTCATACAGATGGCGGTGAAGATATTTCCATGTTCATACAGATAGCGGTGTAGATATTTCCATGTTCATACAGATAGCGGTGTAGATATTTCCATGTATATGCAGATAGCTGTGTAGATATTTCCATTTTCATGCAGATAGTGGTGTAGATATTTCCATGTTCAAACAGATAGCGGTGTAGATATTTCCATGTTCATTCACATAGCGGTGTAGATATTTCCATGTTTATACAGATAGCGGTGAAGATGTTTGCATGTTTACACAGATAGCTGTGAAGATATTTCCATTTTCATACAGATAGCGGTATAGATATTTCCATGTTCATCCAGATGGCTGTGTAGACATATCCATGTTCATACAGATGGCGGTGAAGATATTTCCATGTTCATACAGATAGCGGTGTAGATATTTCCATGTTCATACAGATAGCGGTGTAGATATTTCCATGTTCATACTGATAGCGGTGTAGATATTTCCATGTTCATACTGATAGCGGTGTAGATATTTCCATGTTCATCCAGATGGCTGTGTAGATATATCCATGTTCATACATACAGATGGAAGAGAAGATATTTCCATGTTCATACAGATAGAGCTGTAAATATTTCCATGTTCATAGAGATAGCGGTGTAGATATTTCCATGTTCAGCCAGATGGCTGTGTAGATATATCCATGTTCATACAGATGGCGGAGAAGGTATTTCCATGTTCATACAGATAGCGGTGTAGATATTTCCATGTTCATACAGATAGCGGTGTAGATATTTCCATGTTCATACAGATAGCGGTGTAGATATTTCCATGTTCGTACAGATAGTGGTGTAGATATTTCCATGTTCATCCAGATGGCTGTGTAGATATATCCATGTTCATGTAGATGGCTGTGAAGATATTTCCATGTTCATACAGATAGCGGTGTAGATATTTCCATGTTCATACAGATAGCCGTGTAGATATTGCCATGTTCAAAGCGATAGCGGTGCTGATACTTCCATGTTTATACAGGTAGCTGTGTTCATATTTCCATGTTTATACAGATAGCGGTGTAGATATTTCCATGTTCATACAGATAGCGGTGTAGATATTTCCATGTTTATACAGATAGCGGTGTAGATATCTCCTTAATACAGATGGCGGTATAGATATTTACATGTTCATACAGATGGTGGTGCAGATATTTCCATGTTCATACAGATGGCGGTGTAGATATTTCCATGTTTATAGAGATACCGGTGTAGTTATTTCCATGTGTAAAGAGATAGCTGTGTAGATATTTCCATGTATATGCAGATAGCTTTGTAGATATTTCCATTTTCATGCAGATAGTGGTGTAGATATTTCCATGTTCAAACAGATAGCGATGTAGATATTTCCATGTTCATACAGATAGCGGTGTAGATATTTCCATGTTTATACAGATAGCGGTGAAGATGTATGCATGTTTACACAGATAGCTGTGTTGATATTTCCATGTTCATACAGATAGTGGTGTAGATATTTCCATGTTCATCCAGATGGCTGTTTAGACATATCCATGTTCATTCAGATGGCGGTGAAGATATTTCCATGTTGATACAGATAGCGGTGTAGACATTTCCATGTTCATACAGATAGCGGTGTAGATATTTCCATGTTCATACAGATGGCTGTGTAGATATATCCATGTTCATACAGATGGCGGTGAAGATATTTCCATGTTCATAGAGATGGCAGTGTAGATATTTCCATATTCATTCCGATAGCGGTGCTGATATTTCAATGTTTATACAGGTAGCGGAGTAGATATTTCCATGTTTATACAGATAGCGGTGTAGATATTTCCATGTTTATACACATAGCGGTGTAGATATTTCAATGTTTATACAGATAGCGGTGTAGATATCTCCATCTTAATACAGATGGCGGTGTAGATATTTATATGTTCATACAGACGGCGGTGCAGATATTTCCATGTTCATTCTGATGGCGGTGTAGTTATTTCCAAATTCATACAGATAGCGGTGAAGTTATTTCCATGTTCATACAGATAGCAGTGCTGATATTTCCATGTTTATACAGATAGCGGTGTAGATATTTCCATGTTAATACAGATGGCTGTGTAGATATATCCATGTTCATATAGATGGCGGTGAAGATATTTCCATGTTCATACAGATTGCGGTGTATATATTTCCATGTTCATTCCGATAGCGGTGCTGATATTTCCATGTTTATACAGGTAGCGGTGTAGTTATTTCCAAGTTTATACAGATAGCGGTGTAGATATTTCCATGTTTATACAGATAGTGGTTTAGATATTTCCTTGTTTATACAGATAGCGGTGTAGATATCTCCATCTTAATACAGATGGCGGTGTAGATATTTATATGTTCATACAGATGGCGGTGCAGATATTTCCATGTTAATACAAATGGCGGTGTAGATACTTCCATATTCATACAGATAGCGGTGTAGTTATTTCCATGTGTAAAGAGAAAGCTGTGTAGATATTTCCATGTATATGTAGATAGCAGTGCAGATATTTCCATTTTCATTCAGATAGCGGTGTAGATATTTCCATGTTCATCCAGATGGCTGTGTAGATGTATCCATGTTCATACAGATGGCGGTGAAGATATTTCCATGTTCATACAGATAGCGGTGTAGATATTTCCATGTTCATAGAGATAGCGGTGTAGATACTTCCATGTTCATACCGATAGCAGTGCTGATACTTCCATGTTTATACAGGTAGCGGTGTACATATTTCCGTGTTTATAAAGATGGCTGTGTAGATATATCCATGTTCATAAAGATGGCGGTGCAGATTTTTCCATGTTTATACAGACAGCGGTGAAGATGTATGCATGTTTACACACATAGCGGTGTAGATATTTCCATGTTCATCCAGATGGCTGTGTAGATATATCCATGTTCATACAGATGGCGGTGAAGATATTTCCATGTTCATACAGATAGCGGTGTAGATATTTCCATGTTCATACAGATAGCGGTGTAGATATTTCCATGTATATGCAGATAGCTGTGTAGATATTTCCATTTTCATGCAGATAGTGGTGTAGATATTTCCATGTTCAAACAGATAGCGGTGTAGATATTTCCATGTTCATTCACATAGCGGTGTAGATATTTCCATGTTTATACAGATAGCGGTGAAGATGTATGCATGTTTACACAGATAGCGGTGTAGATATTTCCATGTTCATACAGATAGCGGTGTAGATATTTCCATGTTCATCCAGATGGCTGTGTAGATATATCCATGTTCATACAGATGGCGGTGAAGATATTTCCATGTTGATACAGATAGCGGTGTAGACATTTCCATGTTCATACAGATAGCGGTGTAGATATTTCCATGTTAATACAGATGGCTGTGTAGATATATCCATGTTCATACAGATGGCGGTGAAGATATTTCCATGTTGATACAGATAGCGGTGTAGACATTTCCATGTTCATACAGAAAGCGGTGTAGATATTTCCATGTTAATACAGATGGCTGTGTAGATATATCCATGTTTATACAGATGGCGGTTTAGATATTTCCATGTTCATACTGATAGCGGTGTAGATATTTCCATGTTCATCCAGATGGCTTTGTAGATATATCCATGTTCATACATACAGATGGAAGAGATGATATTTCCATGTTCATACAGATAGAGGTGTAAATATTTCCATGTTCATACAGATAGCGGTGTAGATATTTCCATGTTCAGCCAGATGGCTGTGTAGATATATCCGTGTTCATACAGATGGCGGAGAAGGTATTTCCATGTTCATACAGATACCGGTGTAGATATTTCCATGTTCATACAGATAGCGGTGTAGATATTTCCATGTTCATACAGATAGCGGTGTAGATATTTCCATGTTCGTACAGATAGTGGTGTAGATATTTCCATGTTCATCCAGATGGCTGTGTAGATATATCCATGTTCATACAGATGGCTGTGAAGATATTTCCATGTTCATACAGATAGCGGTGTAGATATTTCCATGTTCATACAGATAGCCGTGTAGATATTGCCATGTTCAAACCGATAGCGGTGCTGATACTTCCATGTTTATACAGGTAGCTGTGTACATATTTCCATGTTTATACAGATAGCGGTGTAGATATTTCCATGTTCATACAGATAGCGGTGTAGATATTTCCATGTTTATACAGATAACGGTGAAGATGTATGCATGTTTACACACATAGCGGTGTAGATATTTCCATGTTCATCCAGATGCCTGTGTAGATATATCCATGTTCATACAGTTGGCGGTGAAGATATTTCCATGTTCATACAGATAGCGGTGTAGATATTTCCATGTTCATATAGATAGCGGTGTAGATATTTCCATGTATATGCAGATAGCTGTGTAGATATTTCCATTTTCATGCAGATAGTGGTGTAGATATTTCCATGTTCAAACAGATAGCGGTGTAGATATTTCCATGTTCATTCACATAGCGGTGTAGATATTTCCATGTTTATACAGATAGCGGTGAAGATGTTTGCATGTTTACACAGATAGCTGTGAAGATATTTCCATTTTCATACAGATAGCGGTATAGATATTTCCATGTTCATCCAGATGGCTGTGTAGACATATCCATGTTCATACAGATGGCGGTGAAGATATTTCCATGTTCATACAGATAGCGGTGTAGATATTTCCATGTTCATACAGATAGCGGTGTAGATATTTCCATGTTCATACTGATAGCGGTGTAGATATTTCCATGTTCATACTGATAGCGGTGTAGATATTTCCATGTTCATCCAGATGGCTGTGTAGATATATCCATGTTCATACATACAGATGGAAGAGAAGATATTTCCATGTTCATACAGATAGAGCTGTAAATATTTCCATGTTCATACAGATAGCGGTGTAGATATTTTCATGTTCAGCCAGATGGCTGTGTAGATATATCCATGTTCATACAGATGGCGGAGAAGGTATTTCCATGTTCATACAGATAGCGGTGTAGATATTTCCATGTTCATACAGATAGCGGTGTAGATATTTCCATGTTCATACAGATAGCGGTGTAGATATTTCCATGTTCGTACAGATAGTGGTGTAGATATTTCCATGTTCATCCAGATGGCTGTGTAGATATATCCATGTTCATGTAGATGGCTGTGAAGATATTTCCATGTTCATACAGATAGCGGTGTAGATATTTCCATGTTCATACAGATAGCCGTGTAGATATTGCCATGTTCAAACCGATAGCGGTGCTGATACTTCCATGTTTATACAGGTAGCTGTGTTCATATTTCCATGTTTATACAGATAGCGGTGTAGATATTTCCATGTTCATACAGATAGCGGTGTAGATATTTCCATGTTTATACAGATAGCGGTGTAGATATCTCCTTAATACAGATGGCGGTATAGATATTTACATGTTCATACAGATGGCGGTGCAGATATTTCCATGTTCATACAGATGGCGGTGTAGATATTTCCATGTTTATAGAGATACCGGTGTAGTTATTTCCATGTGTAAAGAGATAGCTGTGTAGATATTTCCATGTATATGCAGATAGCTTTGTAGATATTTCCATTTTCATGCAGATAGTGGTGTAGATATTTCCATGTTCAAACAGATAGCGATGTAGATATTTCCATGTTCATACAGATAGCGGTGTAGATATTTCCATGTTTATCCAGATAGCGGTGAAGATGTATGCATGTTTACACAGATAGCTGTGTTGATATTTCCATGTTCATACAGATAGTGGTGTAGATATTTCCATGTTCATCCAGATGGCTGTTTAGACATATCCATGTTCATTCAGATGGCTGTGAAGATATTTCCATGTTGATACAGATAGCGGTGTAGACATTTCCATGTTCATACAGATAGCGGTGTAGATATTTCCATGTTCATACAGATGGCTGTGTAGATATATCCATGTTCATACAGATGGCGGTGAAGATATTTCCATGTTCATAGAGATGGCGGTGTAGATATTTCCATATTCATTCCGATAGCGGTGCTGATATTTCAATGTTTATACAGGTAGCGGAGTAGATATTTCCATGTTTATACAGATAGCGGTGTAGATATTTCCATGTTTATACACATAGCGGTGTAGATATTTCAATGTTTATACAGATAGCGGTGTAGATATCTCCATCTTAATACAGATGGCGGTGTAGATATTTATATGTTCATACAGACGGCGGTGCAGATATTTCCATGTTCATTCTGATGGCGGTGTAGTTATTTCCAAATTCATACAGATAGCGGTGAAGTTATTTCCATGTTCATACAGATAGCAGTGCTGATATTTCCATGTTTATACAGATAGCGGTGTAGATATTTCCATGTTAATACAGATGGCTGTGTAGATATATCCATGTTCATATAGATGGTGGTGAAGATATTTCCATGTTCATACAGATGGCGGTGTATATATTTCCATGTTCATTCCGATAGCGGTGCTGATATTTCCATGTTTATACAGGTAGCGGTGTAGTTATTTCCAAGTTTATACAGATAGCGGTGTAGATATTTCCATGTTTATACAGATAGTGGTTTAGATATTTCCTTGTTTATACAGATAGCGGTGTAGATATCTCCATCTTATTACAGATGGCGGTGTAGATATTTATATGTTCATACAGATGGCGGTGCAGATATTTCCATGTTCATACAAATGGCGGTGTAGATACTTCCATATTCATACAGATAGCGGTGTAGTTATTTCCATGTGTAAAGAGATAGCTGTGTAGATATTTCCATGTATATGTAGATAGCAGTGCAGATATTTCCATTTTCATTCAGATAGCGGTGTAGATATTTCCATGTTCATCCAGATGGCTGTGTAGATGTATCCATGTTCATACAGATGGCGGTGAAGATATTTCCATGTTCATACAGATAGCGGTGTAGATATTTCCATGTTCATAGAGATAGCGGTGTAGATACTTCCATGTTCATACCGATAGCAGTGCTGATACTTCCATGTTTATACAGGTAGCGGTGTACATATTTCCGTGTTTATAAAGATGGCTGTGTAGATATATCCATGTTCATAAAGATGGCGGTGCAGATATTTCCATGTTTATACAGACAGCGGTGAAGATGTATGCATGTTTACACACATAGCGGTGTAGATATTTCCATGTTCATCCAGATGGCTGTGTAGATATATCCATGTTCATACAGATGGCGGTGAAGATATTTCCATGTTCATACAGATAGCGGTGTAGATATTTCCATGTTCATACAGATAGCGGTGTAGATATTTCCATGTATATGCAGATAGCTGTGTAGATATTTCCATTTTCATGCAGATAGTGGTGTAGATATTTCCATGTTCAAACAGATAGCGGTGTAGATATTTCCATGTTCATTCACATAGCGGTGTAGATATTTCCATGTTTATACAGATAGCGGTGAAGATGTATGCATGTTTACACAGATAGCGGTGTAGATATTTCCATGTTCATCCAGATGGCTGTGTAGATATATCCATGTTCATACAGATGGCGGTGAAGATATTTCCATGTTGATACAGATAGCGGTGTAGACATTTCCATGTTCATACAGATAGCGGTGTAGATATTTCCATGTTAATACAGATGGCTGTGTAGATATATCCATGTTCATACAGATGGCGGTGAAGATATTTCCATGTTGATACAGATAGCGGTGTAGACATTTCCATGTTCATACAGATAGCGGTGTAGATATTTCCATGTTAATACAGATGGCTGTGTAGATATATCCATGTTCATACAGATGGCGGTGTAGATATTTCCATGTTCATACTGATAGCGGTGTAGATATTTCCATGTTCATCCAGATGGCTTTGTAGATATATCCATGTTCATACATACAGATGGAAGAGATGATATTTCCATGTTCATACAGATAGAGGTGTAAATATTTCCATGTTCATACAGATAGTGGTGTAGATATTTCCATGTTCAGCCAGATGGCTGTGTAGATATATCCGTGTTCATACATATGGCGGAGAAGGTATTTCCATGTTCATACAAATACCGGTGTAGATATTTCCATGTTCATACAGATAGCGGTGTAGATATTTCCATGTTCATACAGATAGCGGTGTAGATATTTCCATGTTCGTACAGATAGTGGTGTAGATATTTCCATGTTCATCCAGATGGCTGTGTAGATATATCCATGTTCATACAGATGGCTGTGAAGATATTTCCATGTTCATACAGATAGCGGTGTAGATATTTCCATGTTCATACAGATAGCCGTGTAGATATTGCCATGTTCAAACCGATAGCGGTGCTGATACTTTCATGTTTATACAGGTAGCTGTGTACATATTTCCATGTTTATACAGATAGCGGTGTAGATATTTCCATGTTCATACAGATAGCGGTGTAGATATTTCCATGTTTATACAGATAGCGGTGTAGATATCTCCTTCTTAATACAGATGGCGGTATAGATATTTACATGTTCATACAGATGGCGGTGCAGATATTTCCATGTTCATACAGATGGCGGTGTAGATATTTCCATGTTTATAGAGATAGCGGTGTAGTTATTTCCATGTGTAAAGAGATAGCTGTGTAGATATTTCCATGTATATGCAGATAGCTGTGTAGATATTTCCATTTTCATGCAGATAGTGGTGTAGATATTTCCATGTTCAAACAGATAGCGATGTAGATATTTCCATGTTCATACAGATAGCGGTGTAGATATTTCCATGTTTATACAGATAGCGGTGAAGATGTATGCATGTTTACACAGATAGCTGTGTTGATATTTCCATGTTCATACAGATAGTGGTGTAGATATTTCCATGTTCATCCAGATGGCTGTGTAGACATATCCATGTTCATTCAGATGGCGGTGAAGATATTTCCATGTTGATACAGATAGCGGTGTAGACATTTCCATGTTCATACAGATAGAGGTGTAGATATTTCCATGTTCATACAGATGGCTGTGTAGATATATCCATGTTCATACAGATGGCGGTGAAGATATTTCCATGTTCATAGAGATGGCGGTGTAGATATTTCCATATTCATTCCGATAGCGGTGCTGATATTTCCATGTTTATACAGGTAGCGGGGTAGATATTTCCATGTTTATACAGATAGCGGTGTAGATATTTCCATGTTTATACACATAGCGGTGTAGATATTTCCATGTTTATACAGATAGCGGTGTAGATATCTCCATTTTAATACAGATGGCGGTGTAGATATTTATATGTTCATACAGACGGCGGTGCAGATATTTCCATGTTCATACAGATGGCGGTGTAGTTATTTCCAAATTCATACTGATAGCGGTGTAGTTATTTCCATGTGCAAAGAGATAGCTGTGTAGATATTTCCATGTATATGCAGATAGCTGTGTAGATATTTCCATTTTCCTGCAGATAGCGGTGTATATATTTCCCTGTTCAAACAGTTAGCGGTGTAGATATTTCCATGTTCATAAAGATAGCTGTGTAGATATTTCCATGTTTATACAGATAGCGGTGAAGGTGTATGCATGTTTACACAGATAGCGGTGTAGATATTTCCATGTTTATACAGATAGCGGTGAAGATGTATGCATGTTTACACAGATAGCGGTGTAGATATTTCCATGTTCATACTGATAGCGGTGTAGATATTTCCATGTTCATCCAGATGTCTGTGTAGATATATCCATGTTCATACAGATGGTGGTGAATATATTTCCATGTTCATACAGATAGAGGTGTAGTTATTTCCATGTGTAAAGTGATAGCTGTGTAGTTATTTCCATGTATATGCAGATAGCTGTGTAGATATTTAAATTTTCATGCAGACAGCGGTTTAGATATTTCCATGTTCAAACAGATAGCGGTGTAGATATTTCCATGTTCATAGAGATAGCGGTGTAGATATTTCCATGTTTATACAGATAGCGGTGAAGATGTATGCATGTTTACACAGATAGCGGTGTAGATATTTCCATGTTCATACAGATAGCGGTGTAGATATTTCCATGTTCATCCAGATGGCTGTGTAGATATATCCATGTTCATACAGATGGCGGTGAAGATATTTCCATGTTCATACAGATAGCGGTGTAGATATTTCCATGTTCATACAGATAGCGGTGTAGATATTTCCATGTTCATACAGACAGCGGTGTTGATATTTCCATGTTCATCCAGATGGCTGTGTAGATATATCTATGTTCATACAGATGTTGGTGAAGATATTTCCATGTTCATACAGATATCGGTGTAGATATTTCCATGTTCATACAAATAGCGGTGAAGTTATTTCCATGTTCATACAGATAGCGGTGCTGATATTTCCATGTTTATACAGGTAGCGGTGTAGATATTTCCATGTTTATACAGATAGCGGTGTAGATATTTCCATGTTTATACAGATAGCGGTTTAGATATCTCCTTCTTAATACAGATGGCCGTGTGGATATTTATATGTTCCTACAGATGGCGGTGCGGATATTTCCATGTTCATACAGATGGTGGTGTAGATATTTCCATGTTCATACAGATAGCGGTGTAGTTATTTCCATGTGTAAAGAGATAGCTGTGTAGATATTTCCATTTTCATGCACATAGCGGTGTAGATATTTCCATGTTCAAAGAGATAGCGGTGTAGATATTTCCATGTTCATACAGATAGCGGTGTAGATATTTCCATGTTTATACGGACAGCGGTGAAGATGTATGCATGTTTACACAGATAGCGGTGTAGATATTTCCATGTTTATACAGATAGCGGTGAAGATGTATGCATGTTTACACAGATAGCGGTGTAGATATTTCCATGTTCATACAGATAGCGGTGTAGATATTTCCGTGTTCATCCAGATGGCTGTGTAGATATATCCATGTTCATACAGATGGCGGTGAAGATATTTCCATGTTCATACAGATAGCGGTGTAGATATTTCCATGTTCATACAGATAGCGGTGTATGTATTTCCATCTTCATACAGATAGCGGTGTAGATATTTCCATTTTCATGCACATAGCGGTGTATACATTTCCCTGTTCAAACAGTTAGCGGTGTAGATATTTCCATGATCATATAGATAGCGGTGCAGATATTTCCATGTTTATACAGATAGCGGTGAAGATGTATGCATGTTTACACACATAGCGGTGTAGATATTTCCATGTTCATCCAGATGGCTGTGTAGATATATCCATGTTCATACAGATGGCGGTGAAGATATTTCCATGTTCATACAGATAGCGGTGTAGATATTTCCATGTTTATACAGACAGCGGTGAAGATGTATGCATGTTTACACAGATAGCGGTGTAGATATTTCCATGTTTATACAGATAGCGGTGAAGATGTATGCATGTTTACACAGATAGCGGTGTAGATATTTCCATGTTCATACAGATAGCGGTGTAGATATTTCCATGTTCATCCAGATGGCTGTGTAGATATATCCATGTTCATACAGATGGCGGTGAAGATATTTCCATGTTGATACAGATAGCGGTGTAGACATTTCCATGTTCATACAGATAGCGGTGTAGATATTTCCATGTTAATACAGATGGCTGTGTAGATATATCCATGTTCATATAGATGGCGGTGAAGATATTTCCATGTTCATACAGATGGCGGTGTAGATATTTCCATGTTCATTCCGATAGCGGTGCTGATATTTCCATGTTTATACAGGTAGCGGTGTAGTTATTTCCAAGTTTATACAGATAGCGGTGTAGATATTTCCATGTTTATACAGATAGTGGTGTAGATATCTCCATCTTAATACTGATAGCGGTGTAGATATTTATATGTTCATACAGATGGCGGTGCAGATATTTCCATGTTCATACAAATGGCGGTGTAGATACTTCCATATTCATACAGATAGCGGTGTAGTTATTTCCATGTGTAAAGAGATAGCTGTGTAGATATTTCCATGTATATGTAGATAGCAGTGCAGATATTTCCATTTTCATGCAGATAGCGGTGTAGATATTTCCATGTTCATCCAGATGGCTGTGTAGATGTATCCATGTTCATACAGATGGCGGTGAAGATATTTCCATGTTCATACAGATAGCGGTGTAGATATTTCCATGTTCATAGTGATATCGGTGTAGATACTTCCATGTTAATACCGATAGCAGTGCTGATACTTCCATGTTTATACAGGTAGCGGTGTACATATTTCCGTGTTTATAAAGATGGCTGTGTAGATATATCCATGTTCATACTGATAGCGGTGTAGATATTTCCATGTTCATACAGATAGCGGTGTAGATATTTCCATGTTCATCCAGATGGCTGTGTAGATATATCCATGTTCATACAGATGGCGGTGAAGATATTTCCATGTTCATAGAGATGGCGGTGTAGATATTTCCATATTCATTCCGATAGCGGTGCTGATATTTCCATGTTTATACAGGTAGCGGAGTAGATATTTCCATGTTTATACAGATAGCGGTGTAGATATTTCCATGTTTATACGCATAGCGGTGTAGATATTTCCATGTTTATACAGATAGCGGTGTAGATATCTCCATCTTAATACAGATGGCGGTGTAGATATTTATTTGTTCATACAGACGGCGTTGCAGATATTTCCATGTTCATACAGATGGCGGTGTAGTTATTTCCAAATTCATACAGATAGCGGTGTAGTTATTTCCATGTGTAAAGAGATAGCTGTGTAGATATTTCCATGTATATGCAGATAGCTGTGTAGATATTTCCATTTTCATGCAGATAGTGGTGTAGATATTTCCATGTTCAAACAGATAGCGATGTAGATATTTCCATGTTCATACAGATAGCGGTGTAGATATTTCCATGTTTATACAGATAGCGGTGAAGATGTATGCATGTTTACACAGATAGCTGTGTTGATATTTCCATGTTCATACAGATAGTGGTGTAGATATTTCCATGTTCATCCAGATGGCTGTGTAGACATATCCATGTTCATTCAGATGGCGGTGAAGATATTTCCATGTTGATACAGATAGCGGTGTAGACATTTCCATGTTCATACAGATAGAGGTGTAGATATTTCCATGTTCATACAGATGGCTGTGTAGATATATCCATGTTCATACAGATGGCGGTGAAGATATTTCCATGTTCATAGAGATGGCGGTGTAGATATTTCCATATTCATTCCGATAGCGGTGCTGATATTTCCATGTTTATACAGGTAGCGGGGTAGATATTTCCATGTTTATACAGATAGCGGTGTAGATATTTCCATGTTTATACACATAGCGGTGTAGATATTTCCATGTTTATACAGATAGCGGTGTAGATATCTCCATTTTAATACAGATGGCGGTGTAGATATTTATATGTTCATACAGACGGCGGTGCAGATATTTCCATGTTCATACAGATGGCGGTGTAGTTATTTCCAAATTCATACTGATAGCGGTGTAGTTATTTCCATGTGCAAAGAGATAGCTGTGTAGATATTTCCATGTATATGCAGATAGCTGTGTAGATATTTCCATTTTCCTGCAGATAGCGGTGTATATATTTCCCTGTTCAAACAGTTAGCGGTGTAGATATTTCCATGTTCATAAAGATAGCTGTGTAGATATTTCCATGTTTATACAGATAGCGGTGAAGGTGTATGCATGTTTACACAGATAGCGGTGTAGATATTTCCATGTTTATACAGATAGCGGTGAAGATGTATGCATGTTTACACAGATAGCGGTGTAGATATTTCCATGTTCATACTGATAGCGGTGTAGATATTTCCATGTTCATCCAGATGTCTGTGTAGATATATCCATGTTCATACAGATGGTGGTGAATATATTTCCATGTTCATACAGATAGAGGTGTAGTTATTTCCATGTGTAAAGTGATAGCTGTGTAGTTATTTCCATGTATATGCAGATAGCTGTGTAGATATTTAAATTTTCATGCAGACAGCGGTTTAGATATTTCCATGTTCAAACAGATAGCGGTGTAGATATTTCCATGTTCATAGAGATAGCGGTGTAGATATTTCCATGTTTATACAGATAGCGGTGAAGATGTATGCATGTTTACACAGATAGCGGTGTAGATATTTCCATGTTCATACAGATAGCGGTGTAGATATTTCCATGTTCATCCAGATGGCTGTGTAGATATATCCATGTTCATACAGATGGCGGTGAAGATATTTCCATGTTCATACAGATAGCGGTGTAGATATTTCCATGTTCATACAGATAGCGGTGTAGATATTTCCATGTTCATACAGACAGCGGTGTTGATATTTCCATGTTCATCCAGATGGCTGTGTAGATATATCTATGTTCATACAGATGTTGGTGAAGATATTTCCATGTTCATACAGATATCGGTGTAGATATTTCCATGTTCATACAAATAGCGGTGAAGTTATTTCCATGTTCATACAGATAGCGGTGCTGATATTTCCATGTTTATACAGGTAGCGGTGTAGATATTTCCATGTTTATACAGATAGCGGTGTAGATATTTCCATGTTTATACAGATAGCGGTTTAGATATCTCCTTCTTAATACAGATGGCCGTGTGGATATTTATATGTTCCTACAGATGGCGGTGCGGATATTTCCATGTTCATACAGATGGTGGTGTAGATATTTCCATGTTCATACAGATAGCGGTGTAGTTATTTCCATGTGTAAAGAGATAGCTGTGTAGATATTTCCATTTTCATGCACATAGCGGTGTAGATATTTCCATGTTCAAAGAGATAGCGGTGTAGATATTTCCATGTTCATACAGATAGCGGTGTAGATATTTCCATGTTTATACGGACAGCGGTGAAGATGTATGCATGTTTACACAGATAGCGGTGTAGATATTTCCATGTTTATACAGATAGCGGTGAAGATGTATGCATGTTTACACAGATAGCGGTGTAGATATTTCCATGTTCATACAGATAGCGGTGTAGATATTTCCGTGTTCATCCAGATGGCTGTGTAGATATATCCATGTTCATACAGATGGCGGTGAAGATATTTCCATGTTCATACAGATAGCGGTGTAGATATTTCCATGTTCATACAGATAGCGGTGTATGTATTTCCATCTTCATACAGATAGCGGTGTAGATATTTCCATTTTCATGCACATAGCGGTGTATACATTTCCCTGTTCAAACAGTTAGCGGTGTAGATATTTCCATGATCATATAGATAGCGGTGCAGATATTTCCATGTTTATACAGATAGCGGTGAAGATGTATGCATGTTTACACACATAGCGGTGTAGATATTTCCATGTTCATCCAGATGGCTGTGTAGATATATCCATGTTCATACAGATGGCGGTGAAGATATTTCCATGTTCATACAGATAGCGGTGTAGATATTTCCATGTTTATACAGACAGCGGTGAAGATGTATGCATGTTTACACAGATAGCGGTGTAGATATTTCCATGTTTATACAGATAGCGGTGAAGATGTATGCATGTTTACACAGATAGCGGTGTAGATATTTCCATGTTCATACAGATAGCGGTGTAGATATTTCCATGTTCATCCAGATGGCTGTGTAGATATATCCATGTTCATACAGATGGCGGTGAAGATATTTCCATGTTGATACAGATAGCGGTGTAGACATTTCCATGTTCATACAGATAGCGGTGTAGATATTTCCATGTTAATACAGATGGCTGTGTAGATATATCCATGTTCATATAGATGGCGGTGAAGATATTTCCATGTTCATACAGATGGCGGTGTAGATATTTCCATGTTCATTCCGATAGCGGTGCTGATATTTCCATGTTTATACAGGTAGCGGTGTAGTTATTTCCAAGTTTATACAGATAGCGGTGTAGATATTTCCATGTTTATACAGATAGTGGTGTAGATATCTCCATCTTAATACTGATAGCGGTGTAGATATTTATATGTTCATACAGATGGCGGTGCAGATATTTCCATGTTCATACAAATGGCGGTGTAGATACTTCCATATTCATACAGATAGCGGTGTAGTTATTTCCATGTGTAAAGAGATAGCTGTGTAGATATTTCCATGTATATGTAGATAGCAGTGCAGATATTTCCATTTTCATGCAGATAGCGGTGTAGATATTTCCATGTTCATCCAGATGGCTGTGTAGATGTATCCATGTTCATACAGATGGCGGTGAAGATATTTCCATGTTCATACAGATAGCGGTGTAGATATTTCCATGTTCATAGTGATATCGGTGTAGATACTTCCATGTTAATACCGATAGCAGTGCTGATACTTCCATGTTTATACAGGTAGCGGTGTACATATTTCCGTGTTTATAAAGATGGCTGTGTAGATATATCCATGTTCATACTGATAGCGGTGTAGATATTTCCATGTTCATACAGATAGCGGTGTAGATATTTCCATGTTCATCCAGATGGCTGTGTAGATATATCCATGTTCATACAGATGGCGGTGAAGATATTTCCATGTTCATAGAGATGGCGGTGTAGATATTTCCATATTCATTCCGATAGCGGTGCTGATATTTCCATGTTTATACAGGTAGCGGAGTAGATATTTCCATGTTTATACAGATAGCGGTGTAGATATTTCCATGTTTATACGCATAGCGGTGTAGATATTTCCATGTTTATACAGATAGCGGTGTAGATATCTCCATCTTAATACAGATGGCGGTGTAGATATTTATTTGTTCATACAGACGGCGTTGCAGATATTTCCATGTTCATACAGATGGCGGTGTAGTTATTTCCAAATTCATACAGATAGCGGTGTAGTTATTTCCATGTGTAAAGAGATAGCTGTGTAGATATTTCCATGTATATGCAGATAGCTGTGTAGATATTTCCATTTTCATGCAGATAGTGGTGTATATATTTCCCTGTTCAAACAGTTAGCGGTGTAGATATTTCCATGTTCATAAAGATAGCTGTGTAGATATTTCCATGTTTATACAGATAGCGGTGAAGGTGTATGCATGTTTACACAGATAGCGGTGTAGATATTTCCATGTTTATACAGATAGTGGTGAAGATGTATGCATGTTTACACAGATAGCCGTGTAGATATTTCCATGTTGATACAGATAGCGGTGTAGATATTTCCATGTTCATCCAGATGGCTGTGAAGATATATCCATGTTCATACAGATGGCGGTGAAGATATTTCCATGTTCATACAGATAGCGGTGTAGATATTTCCATGTTCATACAGATAGCGGTGTAGATATTTCCATGTTCATACAGACAGCGGTGTTATTTCCATGTTCATCCAGATGGCTGTGTAGATATATCTATGTTCATACAGATGGTGGTGAAGATATTTCCATATTCATACAGATATCGGTGTAGATATTTCCATGTTCATACAGATAGCGGTGAAGTTATTTCCATGTTCATACAGATAGCGGTGCTGATATTTCCATGTTTATACAGGTAGCGGTGTAGATATTTCCATGTTTATACAGATAGCGGTGTAGATATTTCCATGTTTATACAGATAGCGGTGTAGATATATCCATGTTTATAGAGATAGCGGTGTAGATATCTCCTTCTTAATACAGATGGCCGTGTGGATATTTATATGTTCATACAGATGGCGGTGCGGATATTTCCATGTTCATACAGATGGTGGTGTAGATATTTCCATGTTCATACAGATAGCGGTGTAGTTATTTCCATGTGTAAAGAGATAGCTGTGTAGATATTTCCATGTATATGCAGATAGCTGTGTAGATATTTCCATTTTCATGCACATAGCGGTGTAGATATTTCCATGTTCAAACAGATAGCGGTGTAGATATTTCCATGTTCATACAGATAGCGGTGTAGATATTTCCATGTTTATACAGACAGCGGTGAAGATGTATGCATGTTTACACAGATAGCGGTGTAGATATTTCCATGTTTATAAAGATAGCGGTGAAGATGTATGCATGTTTACACAGATAGCGGTGTAGATATTTCCATGTTCATACAGATAGCGGTGTAGATATTTCCATGTTCATCCAGATGGCTGTGTAGATATATCCATGTTCATACAGATGGCGGTGAAGATATTTCCATGTTCATACAGATAGCGGTGTAGATATTTCCATGTTCATACAGATAGCGGTGTAGATATTTCCATGTTCATACAGAGAGCGGTGTATGTATTTCCATCTTCATACAGATAGCGGTGTAGATATTTCCATTTTCATGCACATAGCGGTGTATACATTTACCTGTTCAAACAGTTAGCGGTGTAGATATTTCCATGATCATACAGATAGCGGTGCAGATATTTCCATGTTTATAGAGATAGCGGTGAAGATGTATGCATGTTTACACACATAGCGGTGTAGATATTTCCATGTTCATCCAGATGGCTGTGTAGATATATCCATGTTCATACAGATGGCGGTGAAGATATTTCCATGTTCATACAGATAGCGGTGTAGATATTTCCATGTTCATACAGATAGCGGTGTAGATATTTCCATGTATATGCAGATAGCTGTGTAGATATTTCCATTTTCATGCAGATAGTGGTGTAGATATTTCCATGTTCAAACAGATAGCGGTGTAGATATTTCCATGTTCATTCACATAGCGGTGTAGATATTTCCATGTTTATACAGATAGCGGTGAAGATGTATGCATGTTTACACAGATAGCGGTGTAGATATTTCCATGTTCATACAGATAGCGGTGTAGATATTTCCATGTTCATCCAGATGGCTGTGTAGGTATATCCATGTTCATACAGATGGCGGTGAAGATATTTCCATATTCATACAGATAGTGGTGTAGATATTTCCACGTTCATACAGATAGCGGTGTAGATATTTCCATGTTCATACAGATAGCGGTGTATGTATTTCCATGTTCATACAGATAGCGCTGTAGATATTTCCATTTTCATGCACATAGCGGTGTATACATTTCCCTGTTCAAACAGTTAGCGGTGTAGATATTTCCATGTTCATACAGATAGCGGTGCAGATATTTCCATGTTTATACAGATAGCGGTGAAGATGTATGCATGTTTACACACATAGCGGTGTAGATATTTCCATGTTCATCCAGATGGCTGTGTAGATATGTCCATGTTCGTACAGATGGCGGTGAAGATATTTCCATGTTCATACAGATAGCGGTGTAGATATTTCCATGTTCATACAGATAGCGGTGTAGATATTTCCATGTATATGCAGATAGCTGTGTAGATTTTTCCATTTTCCTGCAGATAGTGGTGCAGATATTTCCATGTTCAAACAGATAGCGGTGTAGATATTTCCATGTTCATTCACATAGCGGTGTAGATATTTCCATGTTTATACAGATAGCGGTGGAGATGTTTGCATCTTTACACAGATAGCTGTGTAGATATTTCCATGTTCATACAGATAGCGGTGTAGATATTTCCATGTTCATCCAGATGGCTGTGTATATATATCCATGTTCATACAGATGGCGGTGAAGATATTTCCATGTTCATAGAGATGGCGGTGTAGATATTTCCATATTCATTCCGATAGCGGTGCTGATATTTCCATGTTTATACAGGTAGCGGAGTAGATATTCCCATGTTTATACAGATAGCGGTGTAGATATTTCCATGTTTATACGCATAGCGGTGTAGATATTTCCATGTTTATACAGATAGCGGTGTAGATATCTCCATCTTAATACAGATGGCGGTGTAGATATTTATTTGTTCATACAGACGGCGGTGCAGATATTTCCATGTTCATACCGATGGCGGTGTAGTTATTTCCAAATTCATACAGATAGCGGTGTAGTTATTTCCATGTGTAAAGAGATAGCTGTGTAGATATTTCCATGTATATGCAGATAGCTGTGTAGATATTTCCATTTTCATGCAGATAGTGGTGTATATATTTCCCTGTTCAAACAGTTAGCGGTGTAGATATTTCCATGTTCATAAAGATAGCTGTGTAGATATTTCCATGTTTATACAGATAGCGGTGAAGGTGTATGCATGTTTACACAGATAGCGGTGTAGATATTTCCATGTTTATACAGATAGCGGTGAAGATGTATGCATGTTTCCACAGATAGCGGTTTAGATATTTCCATGTTCATACTGGTAGCGGTGTAGATATTTCCATGTTCATCCAGATGGCTGTGTAGATATATCCATGTTCATACAGATGGTGGTGAATATATTTCCATGTTCATACAGATAGAGGTGTAGTTATTTCCATGTGTAAAGAGATAGCTGTGTAGATATTTCCATGTATATGCAGATAGCTGTGTAGATATTTCCATTTTCATGCAGATAGCGGTTTAGATATTTCCATGTTCAAACAGATAGCGGTGTAGATATTTCCATGTTCATAGAGATAGCGGTGTAGATATTTCCATGTTTATACAGATAGCGGTGAAGATGTATGCATGTTTACACAGATAGCGGTGTAGATATTTCCATGTTCATACAGATAGCGGTGTAGATATTTCCATGTTCATCCAGATGGCTGTGTAGATATATCCATGTTCATACAGATGGCGGTGAAGATATTTCCATGTTCATACAGATAGCGGTGTAGATATTTCCATGTTCATACAGATAGCGGTGTAGATATTTCCATGTTCATACAGACAGCGGTGTTGATATTTCCATGTTCATCCAGTTGGCTGTGTAGATATATCTATGTTCATACAGATGGTGGTGAAGATATTTCCATGTTCATACAGATATCGGTGTAGATATTTCCATGTTCATACAGATAGCGGTGAAGTTATTTCCATGTTCATACAGATAGCGGTGCTGATATTTCCATGTTTATACAGGTAGCGGTGTAGATATTTCCATGTTTATACAGATAGCGGTGTAGATATTTCCATGTTTATACAGATAGCGGTGTAGATATATCCATGTTTATAGAGATAACGGTGTAGATACCTCCTTCTTAATACAGATGGCCGTGTGGATATTTATATGTTCATACAGATGGCGGTGCAGATATTTCCAAGTTCATACAGATGGTGGTGTAGATATTTCCATGTTCATACAGATAGCGGTGTAGTTATTTCCATGTGTAAAGAGATAGCTGTGTAGATATTTCCATGTATATGCAGATAGCTGTGTAGATATTTCCATTTTCATGCACATAGCGGTGTAGATATTTCCATGTTCAAACAGATAGCGGTGTAGATATTTCCATGTTCATACAGACAGCGGTGTAGATATTTCCTTGTTTATACAGACAGCGGTGAAGATGTATGCATGTTTACACAGATAGCGGTGTAGATATTTCCATGTTTATACAGATAGCGGTGAAGATGTATGCATGTTTACACAGATAGCGGTGTGGATATTTCCATGTTCATCCAGAGGGCTGTGTAGATATATCCATGTTCATCCAGATGGCTGTGTAGATATATCCATGTTCATACAGATGGCGGTGAAGATATTTCCATGTTCATACAGATAGCGGTGTAGATATTTCCATGTTCATACAGATAGCGGTGAAGATATTTCCATGTTCATACAGAGAGCGTTGTATGTATTTCCATCTTCATACAGATAGCGGTGTAGATATTTCCATTTTCATGCACATAGCGGTGTATACATTTACCTGTTCAAACAGTTAGCGGTGTAGATATTTCCATGATCATACAGATAGCGGTGCAGATATTTCCATGTTTATACAGATAGCGGTGAAGATGTATGCATGTTTACACACATAGCGGTGTAGATATTTCCATGTTCATCCAGATGGCTGTGTAGATATATCCATGTTCATACAGATGGCGGTGAAGATATTTCCATGTTCATAAAGATAGCGGTGTAGATATTTCCATGTATATGCAGATAGCTGTGTAGATATTTCCATTTTCATGCAGATAGCGGTTTAGATATTTCCAAGTTCAAACAGATAGCGGTGTAGATATTTCCATGTTCATAGAGATAGCGGTGTAGATATTTCCATGTTTATACAGATAGCGGTGAAGATGTATGCATGTTTACACAGATAGCGGTGTAGATATTTCCATGTTCATACAGATAGCGGTGTAGATATTTCCATGTTCATCCAGATGGCTGTGTAGATATATCCATGTTCATACAAGTGGCGGTGAAGATATTTCCATGTTCATACAGATAGCGGTGTAGATATTTCCATGTTTATACAGATAGCGGTGTAGATATTTCCATGTTTATACAGATAGCGGTGTAGATATATCCATGTTTATAGAGATAGCGGTGTAGATATCTCCTTCTTAATACAGATGGCCGTGTGGATATTTATATGTTCATACAGATGGCGGTGCGGATATTTCCATGTTCATACTGATGGTGGTGTAGATATTTGCATGTTCATACAGATAGCGGTGTAGTTATTTCCATGTGAAAAGAGATAGCTGTGTAGATATTTCCATGTATATGCAGATAGCTGTGTAGATATTTCCATTTTCATGCACATAGCAGTGTAGATATTTCCATGTTCAAACAGATAGCGGTGTAGATATTTCCATGTTCATACAGATAGCGGTGTAGATATTTCCATGTTCATCCAGATGGCTGTGTAGATATATCCATGTTCATACAGATGGCCGTGAAGATATTTCCATGTTCATACAGATAGCGGTGTAGATATTTCCATGTTCATACAGATAGCGGTGTAGATATTTCCATGTTCATACAGATAGCGGTGTATGTATTTCCATCTTCATACAGATAGCGGTGTAGATATTTCCATTTTCATGCACATAGCGGTGTATACATTTCCCTGTTCAAACAGTTAGCGGTGTAGATATTTCCATGATCATACAGATAGCGGTGCAGATATTTCCATGTTTATACAGATAGCGGTGAAGATGTATGCATGTTTACACACATAGCGGTGTAGATATTTCCATGTTCATCCAGATGGCTGTGTAGGTATATCCATGTTCGTACAGATGGCGGTGAAGATATTTCCATGTTCATACAGATAGCGGTGTAGATATTTCCATGTTCATACAGATAGCGGTGTAGATATTTCCATGTATATGCAGATAGCTGTGTAGATATTTCCATTTTCATGCAGATAGTGGTGTAGATATTTCCATGTTCAAACAGATAGCGGTGTAGATATTTCCATGTTCATTCACATAGCGGTGTAGATATTTCCATGTTTATACAGATAGCGGTGAAGATGTATGCACGTTTACACAGATAGCTGTGTAGATATTTCCATGTTCATACAGATAGCGGTGTAGATATTTCCATGTTCATCCAGATGGCTGTGTAGACATATCCATGTTCATACAGATGGCGGTGATGATATTTCCATGTTCATACAGATAGCGGTCTAGATATTTCCATGTTCATACAGATAGCGGTGTAGATATTTCCATGTTAATACAGATGGCTGTGTAGATATATCCATGTTCATAAAGATGGCGGTGAAGATATTTCCATGTTCATACAGATGGCGGTGTAGATATTTCCATGTTCATTCCGATAGCGGTGCTGATATTTCCATGTTTATACAGATAGCGGTGTAGATATTTCCATGTTTATACACATAGCGGTGTAGATATTTCCATTTTTATACAGATAGCGGTGTAGATATCTCCATCTTAATACAGATGGCGGTGTAGATATTTATATGTTCATACAGATGGCGGTGCAGATATTTCCTTGTTCATACAAATGGCGGTGTAGATACTTCCATATACATACAGATAGCGGTGTAGTTATTTCCATGTGTAAAGAGATAGCTGTGTAGATATTTCCATGTATATGTAGATAGCAGTGTAGATATTTCCATTTTCATGCAGATAGCGGTGTAGATATTTCCATGTTCATCCAGATGGCTGTGTAGATGTATCCATGTTCATACAGATGGCGGTGAAGATATTTCCATGTTCATACAGATAGCGGTGTAGATATTTCCATGTTCATAGAGATAGCGGTGTAGATACTTCCATGTTCATACCGATAGCGGTGCTGATACTTCCATGTTTATACAGGTAGCGGTGTACATATTTCCGTGTTTATACAGATAGCGGTGTAGATATTTCCATGTTGATACAGATAGCGGTGTAGATATTTCCATGTTTATACAGATAGCGGTGTAGATATCTCCTTCTTAATACAGATGGCGGTGTAGATATTTATATGTTCATACAGACGGCGGTGCAGATATTTCCATGTTCATACAGATGGCAGTGTAGATATTTCCATGTTTATAGAGATAGCGGTGTAGTTATTTCCATGTGCAAAGAGATAGCTGTGTAGATATATCCATGTTTATGCAGATAGCTGTGTAGATATTTCCATTTTCATGCAGATAGCGGTGTAGATACTTCCATGTTCAAACAGAGAGCGGTGTAGATATTTCCATGTTCGTACAGATAGCGGTGTAGATATTTCCATGTTCATCCAGACGGCTGTGTAGACATATCCATGTTCATACAGATGGTGGTGGAGATATTTCCATGTTCATACAGATGGCGGTGTAGATATTTCCATGTTCATACATATAGCGGTGCTGATATTTCCATGTTTATACAGGTTGCGGTGTAGATATTTCCATGTTTATACAGATAGCGGTGTAGATATTTCCATGTTTATACACATAGCGGTGTAGATATTTCCATGTTTATACACTTAGCGGTGTAGATATCTCCATCTTAATACATCTGGCGGTGTAGATATTTATATGTTCATACAGATGGCGGTGCAGATATTTCCATGTTCATACAGATGGCGGTGAAGATATTTCCATGTTCATACAGATGACGGTGTAGATACTTCCATGTTCATACTGATAGCGGTGCTGATATTTCCATGTTTATACTGGTAGCGGTGTAGATATTTCCATGTTTATACAGATAGCGGTGTAGATATTTCCATGTTTATACACATAGCGGTGTAGATATTTCCAAGTTTATACAGATAGCGGTGTAGATATTTCCGTGTTTATGCAGATAGTGGTGAAGATATCTCCATCTTAATACAGATGGCGGTGTAGATATTTATATGTTCATACAGATGGCGGTGCAGATATTTCCATGTTCATACAGATGGCGGTGTAGATATTTCCATGTTGATACAGATAGCGGTGTAGTTATTTCCATGTGTAAAGAGATAGCTGTGTAGATATTTCCATGTATATGCAGACAGCTGTGTAGATATTTCCATTTTCATGCAGATAGCGGTGTATATATTTCCCTGTTCAAACAGTTAGCGGTGTAGATATTTCCATGTTTATACAGATAGCGGTGTAGATGTATGCATGTTTACACAGATAGCGGTGTAGATATTTCCATGTTCATCCAGATGGCTGTGTAGATATATCCATGTTCATACAGATAGCGGTGAAGATATTTCCATGTTCATACAGATAGCGGTGCAGATATTTCCATGCTCATCCAGATGGCTGTGTAGATATATCCATGTTCATGCAGATGGCGGTGAAGATATTTCTATGTTCATACAGATAGCGGTGTAGATATTTCCATGTTCATACAGATAGCGGTGTGGATATTTCCATATTCATACACATAGCGGTGTATGTATTTCCATGTTTATACAGATAGCAGTGTAGATATTTCCATTTTCATGCAGATAGCGGTGTATATATTTCCCTGTTCAAACAGTTAGCGGTGTAGATATTTCCATGATCATAAAGATAGCGGTGTAGATATTTCCATGTTTATACAGGTAGCGGTGTAGATATTTCCATGTTCATACTGATAGCGGTGTAGATATTTCCATGTTCATTCACATAGCGGTGTAGATATTTCCATGTTTATACAGATAGCGGTGGAGATGTTTGCATGTTTACACAGATAGCTGTGTAGATATTTCCATGTTCATACAGATAGCGGTGTAGATATTTCCATGTTCATCCAGATGGCTGTGTAGACATATCCATGTTCATACAGATGGCGGTGAAGATATTTCCATGTTCATACAGATAGCGGTTTAGATATTTCCATGTTAATACAGATGGCTGTGTAGATATATCCATGTTCATACAGATGGCGGTGTAGATATTTCCATGTTCATACTGATAGCGGTGTAGGTATTTCCATGTTCATCCAGATGGCTGTGTAGATATATCCATGTTCATACATACAGATGGAAGAGATGATATTTCCATGTTCATACAGATAGAGGTGTAAATATTTCCATGTTCATACAGATAGCGGTGTAGATATTTCCATGTTCAGCCAGATGGCTGTGTAGATATATCCGTGTTCATACAGATGGCGGAGAAGGTATTTCCATGTTCATACAGATAGCGGTGTAGATATTTCCATGTTCATACAGATAGCGGTGTAGATATTTCCATGTTCATACAGATAGCGGTGTAGATATTTCCATGTTCGTACAGATAGTGGTGTAGATATTTCCATGTTCATCCAGATGGCTGTGTAGATATATCCATGTTCATACAGATGGCTGTGAAGATATTTCCATGTTCATACAGATAGCGGTGTAGATATTTCCATGTTCATACAGATAGCCGTGTAGATATTGCCATGTTCAAACCGATAGTGGTGCTGATACTTCCATGTTTATACAGGTAGCTGTGTACATATTTCCATGTTTATACAGATAGCGGTGTAGATATTTCCATGTTCATACAGATAGCGGTGTAGATATTTAAATGTTTATACAGATAGCGGTGTAGATATCTCCTTCTTAATACAGATGGCGGTATAGATATTTACATGTTCACACAGATGGCGGTGCAGATATTTCCATGTTCATACAGATGGCGGTGTAGATATTTCCATGTTTATAGAGATAGCGGTGTAGTTATTTCCATGTGTAAAGAGATAGCTGTGTAGATATTTCCATGTATATGCAGATAGCTGTGTAGATATTTCCATTTTCATGCAGATAGTGGTGTAGATATTTCCATGTTCAAACAGATAGCGATGTAGATATTTCCATGTTCATACAGATAGCGGTGTAGATATTTCCATGTTTATACAGATAGCGGTGAAAATGTATGCATGTTTACACAGATAGCTGTTTTGATATTTCCATGTTCATACAGATAGTGGTGTAGATATTTCCATGTTCATCCAGATGGCTGTGTAGACATATCCATGTTCATTCAGATGGCGGTGAAGAAATTTCCATGTTGATACAGATAGCGGTGTAGACATTTCCATGTTCATACAGATAGAGGTGTAGATATTTCCATGTTCATACAGATGGCTGTGTAGATATATCCATGTTCATACAGATGGCGGTGAAGGTATTTCCATGTTCATAGAGATGGCGGTGTAGATATTTCCATATTCATTCCGATAGCGGTGCTGATATTTCCATGTTTATACAGGTAGCGGAGTAGATATTTCCATGTTTATACAGATAGCGGTGTAGATATTTCCATGTTTATACACATAGCGGTGTAGATATTTCCATGTTTATAAAGATAGCGGTGTAGATATCTCCATTTTAATACAGATGGCGGTGTAGATATTTATATGTTCATACAGACGGCGGTGCAGATATTTCCATGTTCATACAGATGGCGGTGTAGTTATTTCCAAATTCATACTGATAGCGGTGTAGTTATTTCCATGTGTAAAGAGATAGCTGTGTAGATATTTCC